>NW_020686026.1:0-1011 GCF_002925995.2 Terrapene triunguis
ATTTGCGTACCTTAGTCCGAAGTGGGGGGGTTAGTGTAGACCAGGCCTAGAAGTTGAAGCTAGACAAATCAGACTGGAAATAAGGCAATGCATTTTTAACAGTGAGGATAATTAATAATTGGAACAATTCCAAGGGTTGTGGTGGATTCTCCATCACTGGCACCTTTGAAATCAAGAGTGGCAGTTTTTCTATAAAATATGCTCTAGGAATTATTTTGAGGAAGTTCGCTGGTCTGTGTTATACATGAGGTCAGAATAGACGATTCCTTCTGGCTTTGGAATCTGTGAATCTTATAAGCAATCCTCACTCAAGTCATTCCATTGAGGTTAATGGGACTACTTGTAAGAGCAAAGACTACTCTTGTGAGTAAGATTTTTGCAGGATATGGCCCATAGGGCAATTCACATTCCTTGCTCCAGTGAGCTCAAAATCTAAGATTGTCGAGACAAATAAATTCAAGACATTGGAAAACAAGAGAAGACAAGGAATGAATTTTGTGCACTTTGTTAATAGCTGAACACAAAGGGACAGATTGTGCCAATTAGGCAGGGGCCTAACTTAGGGGTGGTACAACAGCCATACTGTCCCCAGGCACAGGAGGGACTGTGTGACATGTCTATGCTTGTTTTTCCTATTAAGAGAAACTTGGTATCAGAATATATATTAATATATATCTATCAATTCCAGTAACATAATGAGCATTGATATGCGATAATACTTTGCAATTCTAAGCCTTGCACCCTGCTACAAGGTAGGGTTACCATATTTAACAAATAAAAAAAGAGGACCCTCCACAGGGCCCTGGCCCCGCCCATTTCCCACCCCCAGCCCCGCCCCGACCCCGCCCTGACTCCACCCCCTCCTCCCTCCCACTCCCAGCCACGCGAAAAGGGCTGCCCGAGCGCTATCGGCTTCACGGTTTGCCGGGCAGCCCCCAGACCCTGCGCCCCTGGCCGGCGCTTCCCCAGCGCAGCTGGAGCCCGGGAGGGGAAGCGCCCAGCCGGGGGCAC
>NW_020686027.1:0-1792 GCF_002925995.2 Terrapene triunguis
CAGCAGGTAAATAAACTGGCCCGGCCCGCCAGGGTGCTTACCCTGGTGAGCCGCGTGCCAAACGTTGCCGACCCCTGGGCTAGATCCTCCGCCTGTATAAATCAATGTACTTCCATTGAAGTCAGTTGGGCTATGTCAATTACACCAGCTGAGGAGATAGCCTGAATGGGTTTTGGATTGGGTCAAGATGTTACTCACAAACAATCTCATCCTGTTCCCAGTAAATTAAATGGATTTAGGCCCACAGTTTGCTTAAGTCAAACTGCTCCTTTGTGGAAATGGGCATTAGATGTTACAAACCAATACTAGCATAAGAAACTCCCTCATTCTGTTATAAAAGACATTCTCCATCCTTTGATTTTAAGCCTGATAAATCATCATTTTAGCAAGCTTCTCTGTAGCTTCCTAAAGCTGAGGTGCCACTGCTCTGATCTCTTTTCATTCATTAACACTGTGACGTTTTCCTATACTCTGCCCTGCTCCCTGCTGATAATAAAGTACCTACTGGTTATACAAATTCATAACAACATTGCAAGAGAGCAAGAAAATTGCACAGAATGTAAAAGATGATTTAAGAAATCTGACTACCAAGGGCAGCTGAGTGAATAATTCACAACAAACAATCTGTTAGATGAATTTATCCCTTATCCCCTCCTCTTCCTCCTCCCGCCCTTCCCTGGTTTGTGGAATGTCCATGAGCAAAAGAGGTGATTTCCTCTAATAAAAACATTATTCAAATTTGCTCAGCAATTTTTTTAAGGTGAAATATCTTTCAGTAGTTATTGATATTGGAGCGAAGTTCTACCACCCTCACACACACTACGTGGTACCTTTATTCCTTGAGCACTTTTATTGAAATCAATGGGACTATTCAGGAAGTCAGATATTGTTCAACCTGTGCAAGGGTAACAGAATCTAACTGGAACATGTATAGTGTGTGAATCTCCTTTGAAAATATAAGATCATACTAGGCCAGACTCTGAAACCTTTACTCACATGCTAAATAGCACCTTATTCCAAGAGGAGTCCCACTGGGATCAATACACCAGTGGGAGTAATAATAATACATAGTTCTCAGCACTTTTCATCTGTTTACCTCACTTTACAGAGGAGGTGAATAGCATCATTCCAGTTTCACTGCTGCGGAAACTGAGGCACGGAGTAACTCACCCACAGTCATTCAGCAGGTGAGCGGCAGAGTTGAGAATAGAATCCAGGTCTCCTGAGAGCTCAGCACAGTGAGTAAGAATATCAGAATCTGGCCCATTGTGTTGGTTTTCCCTTCTTGACATTCAAATGTTAGATGAAAGAGCAAATTGTTTACACTAATTGGAAAAATGTGATTAATAAAAACATGGTTTTTTTAGATATGATCAATAGGGGATTTTTTCCCTTAATGTTGATAAATAGATCTGAAATGTCACAACAGTGGAAATGCATAATCACAATCGCACAGTGTCAGGAAATGTCTTATCCCTTTCACTTACTATTGTCCTGCCCCTCTCCTGGTTTTTTTTTTTTTTTAAAAATGACTACTGCAGAACTGTGTGTGCAAGAGGATACAGTCCAAAGCTGGTCTAGTTGTAGGATTGGAGCCTTAGGCTTTGTCTGCATATGGAAATGTGTACTTACACCAGTGCAAACCTCAAATTATAGGTATGTTATACTGCCACAATGTGGGGCTTACACCAGTGTAGCTTTGATGTGCTTGCATCAGTATGAATTTACTACTCTGTGTCTTGTCTTAGTCTTAAATTGTAAACTCTTTGGGGGCAGGAACTGTCTCTGTTTT
>NW_020686028.1:0-12402 GCF_002925995.2 Terrapene triunguis
GCGGCGAGCCCCGGCAGGGGCTCGGCTCTCCCCCCGGCGGCCAGAGCGCCGGAGGCAGGGCGGCGAGAGGGTGGCGAGCCCCGGCTGGGGCTCGGCTCTCCCCCCAGTGGCCAGAGCGCAGGGCGGCGAGCCCCGGGAGGGGCTCGCCGCTCTCCCCCCGGCGGCCGGGGCCAGAGCACTGGGGGGAGGGCGGCGAGCCCGGCTGTGGCCCCGCTCTCCCCGGCGGCCGGAGCGCCGCGCCGCCCCCCTCCAGGTGCCGCCCCAAGCACCAGCTTGGGTGCCTGGTGCCTGGAGCCGGCCCTGGGAGGAGCAAAGCTGTGCTTAACCCAGCGCCTCCCCTTGAACAACGGGGGACATCAGCAGTGGGGGCTGCATTCCCTGTTAGCTGGTGGGGAGCCGGGGAGGGGAATCTCTCCAGCAGCATCACCCCCCCATTAGAGCTTTCCTGGGAGGAATGGGATATGGGTGGGTGTGAGGAATGGGGACTATTTATAAGAGCCGCTATGTATATGTCATCATCGCCCTCTGCTGGACAGAGTCTGATCTACTCGAGGAATTGAGCAAAGCCACTTGTAAACTGAGTTCCAGACACAGGCCAGGGTGTAAAAAGTCAAGGAGTGGGGGAAATCATTTAAGGCAGTGAAGAAAACTCAGAGTTTGCCCTATTCTAGCACCTACCCTTCAAGGAGCGCCAAATGTTTATTATTATTCAGCACTGACACAGCACCTAAAGGCCCTGTACAAACACTAGCCTCTAACTGCTACCTTCCTTGCAGACAGGGAAACTGAGGCACCAAGCAGGAAAGTAACTTGCCTGAGATCACTGTGGCAGCACTTGGGAGCAGAACCTAGGAGCTCTAATGCCAAACCCTGTGTCTTGACCACAAGGCCATTCTGCCTCCTTAGAAACAGCTGGAAGTAATGGGGTGAAGTGGGACTTTTCGGTAGCCTCTCAAAGACATTGTCCCAAGAACAGGATCTCTGGGAAGCGTCACTCAGATGGTGAGGCTGAGAGCCAGGATGGATAAAAAAGGATGATTATTTAAAAAAAACAGATTTTATTTTATTTAAATTGGATTTTTTTAACATTTAAATTAAATACAAGGTTTATTTTGATTTAAATAAACCTATTTAAAATTAAATTTGAAATTGGCAACCTATGTTAAGGCCTAAACTTATTATAATTTATTAGAATCTAAATTAAATACACAAAATACTAAGCAGTGCATGTTTGCTGCCAAGTTTTTAAAAAAGTGAAATTACTGAACCGGTGGAAGCCACCGGACCTTGGACCCAGAGTTTGTTGAAGGGCTAAACCAGCTTGTGACACCAGTAGCCTTTTCTACAGCTGCAACGAGAATATTTTCTTCATTTCAGTTTATTCAGCCAGTTTGGTTCAATGACTAGTTCATTCAATGTCCTAAACCAGGTGGGAATTGAAAAAGCAGGAAAGCTTGTATTACTTTTCCAATCTCTGAATAAAAACTAGGTATGTGAGAGGGTGAGATCGACTAGTTCTAAAATCTTGAAGGACGTGGTGACCAGAAACAATCAGTTCAGTTCACTAACTACACATCATACTTCCTTTGTTTAATAAATCAGTTAGTTTTACATAAAAAATATGTTTTGATAAACTTTTTTTTCTTATGTATGCAGCATATGCAGGGCCGATGAGTGGGGGGGGGGGGGGGGGAAGCCGGTAGAAATTACCGGGGCCCGACAGTCGGAAGGAAGCCCAGGGCCCGGCTTCCCCCCCCTCTCGTCGCCTTACCGGAGCCCAGCGGTCCGGAAGGGGGCCTGGGGCCCGGCTTCCCCCCGCTCTCGTTGGCCCTGTTTAGCTGGTCCGCCCTTGCTGGGGGACCCGAAAACATTTTTTGACCGCCCTTGCTAGGGGGCCCGAACCCGCCCTCGGCAGCCCTGAGCATATGTAAGGTAGTTTTAGTTTAAATTTTTCTTTTTTTTTTTGCATTTTTAATTGAATTTGAATTTCTATTCAAATAGATCTTCACACAAATCACAAGTAAAAAGTTAATCATCTAGTAAAAGGAAATGCAACATTCACAATTTTCTAACACAAAAAAACCTAAAAATGAAGAATCTAAATAAATGCCCGTGAAGCGAAGTCATTGCTTGAATCAATGTGTATAGCCGTCGCTCAGCCTCCGGGTTGGCAAAACAAGCTTCCCATTTAGTTATAGAAGCTAGATTTATTTGCAACTCAACATGTTTCAATGGTAACAAACCAGTGAGCCGCAATCTTTCATGAGGAAACGTAACTAAAAAGTACAAATGCAAAACGTGATTGAAATTGATGATTTAAAACAAGGTTTCCTCCTTGCCGATTAAAATTGGTGATTTAACTCTTTTTGATTTACAACAGTTCCCCCAGTTAGGAGCCGTGTTACCTGGGGTGTTCAGAACTGGAGAGGACAGAGCCCTGGGGAACAGACCTCAGGGGACAGTCCTGCCCTGGTCAAGGTTGGGGAGCCCAGATGGCCCCATCAGGCTTTTCCACCTTCTGGGTGGGTTACTTGGGGTGTGGGGCTGGAGGGGGCGCGCGTCTCCAGGTGAGCTGACCTGGCAAGGCTCCTTCTGCCCTCTAGGTAAGATCCTGGACCGTCTGATCTATGAGAACACGCCGCTCACCGTGCTAGAGCTGGGCACGTACTGTGGTTACGCCACCATCCTCATGGCCCAGTGTCTGCCCATGGGTGCCCGGCTCTACACCGTGGAGATGGACCCACGCAATGCCGCAGTGGCCGAGAAGGTCATCCGCCTGGCCGGCTTCGACGAGGACACTGTGAGTAGCCCCCTCCCCCAGTGCTTTCCAGGGACTATAGAGGCATGGCTGCCTCCCAGCTTATTCTGAACTAGCCTCAGTGAAAAGAGGCTGCCAGGAGAGAGTGGCTCTGGGGGCAGAACCCAACAGCTTTTCTGCTCCAGCACCAGGGAGGCAGCCGCCAGCATAGGCCCCAGCCAAGGGAATTGCAGATGGGAGAACAGAATTCCTTGGCTCGGAATTTGGCCAAGACACTGGTTAACGCCCAATTTCATAGCCTCACTTCCCCAGACTGTGCGATCTGAGTGCCAATTGCCTCCAGTCCCCCTGTGGTTTCAACTGGCTGAGCTACTCCTCTCCACTGTCTGTCTCAAACAGCCGAGCAGCGTTCCAGTTGGCTGTTGAACAAACTGCTGAATTCCGCCCCAGAGACAGTTGCATTTTAAAGGGCCGATCCCAGGCTGGTTGGCCCCTCGGTTTGCACCGTGCCGTGAGATCCCGCAGGAGAGCCATGCTGTTCATTGGGGGGACTCCCCGCTGACCTCCCCGCCTCTCCCCAGCGCAGGTGGAGCTGATTGTGGGCGCCTCGGAGGAGGTGATCCCGCAGCTGAAGGAGAAGCACGGGCTGCTCAAGGCCGACTTTGTCTTCATGGACCACTGGAAGCGCTGCTACCTGCGGGACCTGCAGCTGCTGGAGGCCCACGGCCTGCTGCTCGAGGGAGCCACCATTGTGGCCGACAACGTGGTCTTCCCTGGCGCGCCCCACTTCCTGCAGTACGTCAAGACCTGTGGCAAGTACCAGTGCAAGATGCACAGGACCAGCTTGGAGTACTTCCGGGCCATCCCCGACGGCATGGCCGAACTCACCTACACCGGCCTGGACTGAGCTCTCGCGGCCAAGGTGGGGCTGGCAGGCTGGGCCTCGTCCTGCCCTGCCAGGCTGGGCCTCGTCCTGCCCTGCCAGGGGTCCAGCCAGTGCTGCACCAGAGCTGAGGGGTGTCTGGGCTTGGGGGCCATGTAGAGATGCCCAAAGGCTGGGGCTGGGTGTGTGCCCACGTGCGTATGGCCTCGCCACGCTGCCCCAGATCTGTACGTGAGCCCGTCTCTGCTCTGTGTGTATAGGGAGAGATGGGGCCCGAGTCTGTTCTCATTTCCACTGGCGTGAGTCCAGAGCGACTCCAGAGTACTCTGCGTTCACACCAGCGGCTGTGAGATGAGAATCAGGTCCACGCAAGCTGCACTGTTTGTGAAGGAACGGGAGTCTCCCGGATGGGTCTGCTGCACTGTATGAACGAGCGGCGCACGCGTGCACACACCCAGGCTGCAACCACCACTCAAAGAGGTTTTGTTTGCCCCCCACCTTTCGCCTCCTTTCGCCCCACTCCCATTGCTCCTGTCTTCATGCCTTCTCCTCCACCTGGGACTGCCGACCTAGCCCCTCCCCCACGGGCATTAGGCCCCCTCTCCCCCTTTCAAATCCCTCCTCCAAACTTTCCCTTTCTGGAGATTTAAAGGGCCAGAAGAAAGCAGCCCCGTCATCCCGGCCCTCCTGTTGTGTCCTGCGACAGGGCCTTTGTCTTTCCGGGGTTCCTGTGCAGTGCTGGGCTGACCCTCAGCGCGCAGCAAAGCAGCCTGCAGGGGGTGTCCACCCTAGGAAGCAACCCCTTTCCCCCATGTGACGCCAAGCTCTCCTGCTCTGCCGCCCCCCGCCGGTTACTATGAGCACCATTCACGTTCTGGACTGCCATTGTTACCCAGGGCCACCAGAACCCTATGGTTCAGCTGGGATTGGGAGATGGGTCTGAGCACAGAGCATGGACTAGTGACTGGCTGGTTCTCCTGAGTGTAATCAGCTGGCTTCCCTGAGCCAAGCAGGCCGGAGCGTGTACCACCCGGGCCAGCAGAGAGGGTGGCAGGATGCCGGGGCTCTGTTCCTGGCTCACTGGGCGAGTCATTTCACCTCTCTGTGCTAAAAGGTTCCTAAACCCCATTTACAAAAAACAGATAGTAAAGCCAGAGGGACACATCTCCTCTCTCAGGCTTCAAAAGTCACTTAATTGGGGGGAGGGATAGCTCAGTGGTTTGAGCATTGGCCTACTAAACCCAGGGTTGTGAGTTCAATCCTTGAGGGGGCCACTTAGGGGTCTGGGGCAAAAATCAGTACTTAGTCCTGCTAGTGAGGCAGGGGGCTAGACTCGATGACCTTTTGAGGTCCCTTCCAGCTCTATGAGATAGGTATATCTCCACCCTCCAGACACAATATTTAAATAAATCCCAAAAAGATCACCCTGTAACCTGAACTCTGACCCTAGGAGATGGCGATACAAGGCAGAGTTTAGAGTGAAATATGGACTGATCTATCATAGATGGAAGGTGCTAAGCTCCTACAGTGAGGAAGGATGGTCCAGGGGTTAGGGTGCTAACTTGGGACTTAGAGCTGAATTCAATTTCCTGCTCTACCACGGACTTGCTTGGGCTAGGTCCCACTTTCCCCATGCCTCAGTTCCCCTTCTGTACAATGGGGATAACTGCACTGCTGTGCCTAGGGTGAGAGAGGATAAATCCATTGTGGCTTGTGATGAGCTCAGATACTATTGTATGTTACAGATAAGAAAACAGAAAAGATCATATTGCCTCTATATAAATCCATGGTACACCCACATCTTCAATACTGCATGCAGATGTGGTCACCCCATCTCAGAAAATAAATATTGGACTTGGAAAAGGTTCAGAAAGGGGCAACAAAAATTAGGATGAGAACTGCTGCTGTATGAGGAGAGATTAATAAGACTGGGACTTAAGTAAATCAGGAAGTGTTATTTACTCCTTCTCTTAACACAAGAACTAGGGGCCATCAAATGAAATTAACAGGCAGCAGGTTTAAAACAAACAAAAGGAAGTATTTCTTCACACAGTCAACCTGTGGAACTCCTTGCCAGAGGATGTTGTGAAGGACAAGACTATAACAGGGTTCAAAAAAGAACTAGAGAAGTTCATGGAGAATAGGTCCATCAATGGCTATTAGCCAGGATGGGAAGGGATGGTGTTCCTAGCCTGTTTGCCAGAAGCTGGAAATGGGCAACGGGGGATGGATCACTTGATGATTACCTGTTCTGTTCATTCCCTCTGGGGCAGCTGGCATTGGCCACTGTCGGAAGACAGGATACTAGGCTAGATGGATCTTTGGTCTGACCCACTATGGCCGTTTGTATGGTCTTAACTTGGGGCAGATAAGTACCTTACCCACTGCACTGCCACTGAAAGCCCTTTGAAGTGTTTGGCTAAGTGCTAAGCATTTTCTGCACACTGTAGTGAGCCTGAGATAGGACCAACCCAGCCCCACATCCATCCACCCCCCAACTTTGGGCCTGGAGCCAAACTTGGTGTCTCGCCCCACCCTCTCTAATGGATGGAGCCAAACACCTGCCTTTGGGGCCAAGCAGATCTCAAAGTGAGCTTTATTACTGGGGCCCACTGTGACAGGCACGAAAGGTGAATCTTAAGGTTAAAGGGATAGCAAAAGAACAAAGCAGATTACCTTAGTAAATGAACAAAAGCCCCAGACTGCGCTTAACACACTAGATAGGTAGGATACAAATGAACAAATTCTCACCCTCAGTGACAAACGGGCTGGCAGATTCTTAAGGCACAAGTTGCCTCGGCTTTCCCAGGTTTTCTTACACAAGCTAAAGATCTTAGCCTGGGACCATCACTTCTCCCAGATCAGTCTTTGTTCCTCAGGTGTTTTCAGCTGTGTTGTTGTAGGGAGAGTGAGGACCCCTCACGTTGTCATCGTCCCTCTTTTATATCTTCCCCCCACTTACTGGAAAGCTTTTTTGCTGTGACCTGGGTCAAAGAATTCCCATTCTGTAGAGCTATCTCTGAGAGGTTTCTATTGCACACAGTTCCTGGGGTAGCGCTTGCGTGCATTTCCTCAATAAGCCACTAACATTGTTTGGCCTCATCCAACGTAGCCCATTTGAAATACAGAGACATGGTCAATATTCCCAGCTTCAGATACAGCAATGATACATGCATACAAATTGGATAAACACATTCAGTAAATCATAACCTTTCCACTGATATCGTACAAGACCCATCTTGCACAGTCTCTCTTAGTTATACCATATTCGTATCATAACCCTATTTCTATGAAGAATACGGGGCGTAACGTCACACCCATATCTACACGACTCGTGCACTGGGCTCCTGCCTCACGGCAATCGGGGGCCTATCTCAGGGCATCCTGACTGCAAAGGCTGCTGACCAGATGTGGCCGTGTGAGCCAACCCATGAGAAACATGTTGGTTTTGTCTGTTTTTTGGACTGTAACAAAGCCACTGACGGGCCACTTATTGCTGAGCTAAACTGCCTGGCCGCCGGGGACTTCCTGGGCCCAGTGCGATAGACTGACGTTACAGTGGGGTTTGTAAAGCGCTCTCTGATGTGTCACTTTGGGAATGAAATGACAGGTGAGCATCCCGGTTACTCTCCATTAGGTGAAATGAGAACGGCTCCCTGGGTCACTGGCTCTATGCTAGGGCGATGCCCCTTTATATGAAGTGACAGAGACGGTCTCTTACTAAATATACGTACAGCATCCAGCACACTGGGGCCTTAATCCTGGGCGAACTTCCAGGTGCTACTGTAATACTACTATTAAAAAACCTCGAAGAATTGTTTTGAAGTGTTATTTATTGGAAACCCCCCACATTTCTGTGAGCGCCAGAGACGCACAAAGCCAGCCCCGGCTGCTCTGTCCCACCCCGGTCGTCCCGTGATCCCATGTAGAGCTGTACGTTAACAGCAGCTGCCCTGGCGCAGGTAACATGGGCAGGCGCTGAGACCGAAAGCTTCTCTCCAGCTGGCTCCATTGTGGGGCCTGAGGCTGAGCCAGATTCTGTTCACAAAATAATCACGAGACAGACAGCAGTAGGGACACTTCCCTAACCAGGGCTTCCAAGTGCTGCTGTTCATCAGACCCTGTGCTGACGAGCCGTCCCATCTGATGCCCGTAGGCAATGCCAAGCCAGAAAGGAGAGCTCTCCTACCCTCTTTCAGCTCCAGCGGACGCCAGCAGCCTTTAACCTGGTCAAGATGCAGCCGGGTCAGATCATCCACTGGTCTTGGTCTTGCTCAGCTCCTTCCATGTCCACCTTGGGCAAACGACACAGGAAGGATAGTCCTTCAGCTTTCCCAAGTCCATTCCCAGCGGATAGCCCACAGTGAGGCTGGCCCTCAGAAGGGACACGTTGTGGGAGGGAGAGACGGGAAATGGGAGGCAGGACTCCTGGGTTCTATTCTCAACTCCGCTGCTAAGTGACATGGGACAAACCAGCATCTTTGTGCCCCAGTCTGTCAGACACTTGCAGCTGATCAGAGCGCAGTAATGCAACACCTTGTTCACACTGACACCCGGGCGTTTCAGCCAATGTGCAACAAGTGTTAATCTTCTCGCCGAGGTGGAATACCAGGAGTGCTGTAGCCCTGGAGTCAGAGCGCTCTACGTGCCTTGCCAGCGAGGGCGGGGAGTGAGCTAGGGCACCCGGGGCTGCTTTAATGCGCTCTAACTCGCAAGTGTAGCCAAGCCCTGGGACAGTGATATTCCCCAGCTCCCGGGGGGTGACTGGAAAAGTCACTGAGACCGTTTGGAATTGCTCCCGGTCTCCGGAAATAATACCAATCCCTGGAGCTCTCCCGGCTCCCGACAGGGCTCCTGCAGCAAGGGGGAGGGATTTACCAGCAGGGCTGAGAAAGTGAGAGGAAGCTGCCTGGAGACCCCTGCGATGGGGGGTCCTGTGAGGCATCTGTGCAGGTTGTTTCATCAGCCCAGTGTCAGGAACAGAGACTGGAGCTGGGGTTGGATGATCAGGCAGCTCGTTCCCACGTGGGGTTCGGGGGTGCTAGGGAAACTCCCAGATTGACCTGTCCTGCTCCCCTGCCTGGGTATCGCTGCTTTCCCTGCTGGGGGATGGACGTAGCTGGGTGGTGTCGCGTCCACAGATCCCAGCCACCTCTCTGTGTGTCCCCCCACGCGCTGGGATCTGTGGACGCGAGAGTGGCTCGGCTGCTGAGGTTCACCAGGCCCCACCCCAACGTACCTCATTGATCTCCCCATCGTCCGGGGACTCGTTATAATCGTTCATCTCGTCCATGTCCTGCATGTCCTCGTCGTCCTCGGAATCCTCTTCACTGTCTTCATCGTCTTCGTCATCCTCCTCTTCCTCCTCATCGTAATGCTGCAGACGCCAGGGTAACCCACAGCTGTCAGCCCCCTGCAGCACCGCTCCCCAGCCGGCCCTTAAGCCCCATTCCCCCGGCTCTGCAGCTCTTGCCTCCCGTGGCGGGGCTTTCCCTCCCCCAACCCTAGGAATCAACCCGTCCTCTGGCCCAGAACCCCCTGCACCAGCACTCAGTGCCCTCAGCTCCCACAGCACTCTCCCTCCTCTCAGCAGCCCTTCCGGCTCACCCACCCACATGCTGGGGCCCACAGATCTCCCATAGCCTGTAGTTCAGTTCCACACCAAGGGTGGTGAGCTGGTCAGGCGGGGGTGGGAGACACTCCCTCCCCACTCAGCATCAGACCCATGGAGGAACCGCACCACTAACGAACACAGGAGAGTCGCAGAGTACAGCAGATCACTTCCCATTCACCCCGCTTCCTAGCATGGAATCTGTCCCTCCTCCCCACCAGGGTCTCGCTTCATGGAGACCTCCTTTCCAGAGGCGGTGGCTAGTGGGAATACAGTGAGCCCCTCCACCTTGTGGGCTGAGCGTATGGCCTCCCTGGTGCTCCCAGCCTGAGGGAGGGGTGGAGGGTCTCGTCATTTTCCAGATCACTGGGAGCTTCTAAGGAGCTGACCCCCAAGGAGCCCCTGGCAGTCACATGTGAACAGAGTGTTCCAGCGCCCTCTAGTGGTGGCTCTAATTATAGTTAGGGCCCCACGGATTTTTTGCAAATAGGAACTAACACAAAATAAAACATAAGAACGGCCGTACTGGGTCAGACCAAAGGTCCATCCAGCCCAGTATCCTGTCTACCGACAGTGGCCAATGCCAGGTGCCCCAGAGGGAGTGAACCTAACAGGTAATGATCAAGTGATCTCTCTCCTGCCATCCATCCCCACCCTCTGACAAACAGAGTCTAGGGACACCATTCCTTACCCATCCTGGCTAATAGCCATTACTGGACTTAACCGCCATGAATTTATCCAGTTCTCTTTTAAACAAATTCACTTGCAGAAGTGGCTCTTTTCCCAAGGGGCTGGGCCCGGCTCCCTGCTTTGGACATTGCACCCAGGTACACAGGGCTGCAGCGCCACTCACTCAAATTTGGCCTGGCCACCCCATTGTCATCACGACGGAGGGGAGGCCAGGCCAAACCTCAGCGGTGCTGACCCTGTGCGCCATGTTGCAACGCTCCGAGCAGGGAACCGGGCCCAGTCATGCAGGACAGGAGGCGCTGCTGTGGGGTGGGCTTGCCCTGCAACCCCCCTGGGTCTCTCCCCACCACGCAAGACCCAATGCCCCGCCCCCTCTGGGCTTCCCACCTCCCCCCAGGGGCAAGACCCAATTCCCCCCGACCCCCCCATGGATAAAATGGAACAAAACAAAAACCCCCCCCCCCCCCCCCCGCAAAAAAACCAATAACAATAATTTCATGGGGCTGTAGTTATAGTACTACTCAGCACAGGTGAGCGCTCTACTGGACTACACTACCCAGAATCCTCAGCAGGAAGTTATGTGCACCTGTTTAGCCAGTTAAAAACCCAGCACATTGGATTGTTAACCGCACAACCTCCAGATCTTAACAACCAAAACCCTACAGCACAGGAAAAGGGCGCCAGGATTCTTACCTCGGAGGCAGGTTTTCCTATAGGGACCAAATTATTGTCTTTTTCGGCAATACTCTGCAGCTGGGGGGGAAAACAGCCAGAGGAAAGTCAGTCTGAAAAAGCTGATGCTACACAACGCCTCGGCACAGTACCCTGCAAATCAACTGTCTGAGGGGGATAAAAATCAGCCTTGGTTTTCCCTGGGAAGGTATTGCGCAATAAGGCTATACCCTTTCTTTTAAAACATCCAGGAGTGGCCGTTGGCAGAGGCAGGACGCCAGAGTAGATGGAACAATTGTCTGATCCATTATGCCAGCTGCTAAGTAATCTGGAGCGCTTGGGTCACGAAAGATTGAAGGATAAAGTGCCGCTGAAATGCAGCCACTTCTGGGTGGCAGCTGTTTAAAAAGTTGCCTTGTGTTATGTGCTTAGGCCAGCAAGTGGAGAAGACTGGATCCAACTGAAACCACAGGCTGAATTTACACAGGTTTCAGAATAGCAGCCGAGTTAGTCTATAGCCGCAAAAAGAACAGGACCACTTGTGGCACCTTAGAGTTAATCTATTTCCCCACGTTAAGTATCCTCACACCTCTTGTCAACTGTCTGAAATGGGCCATGGAGATTATCACTACAAAGGTTTGTTTTTTTCCCGCTGAGTTGGTATGGCTACTCCCACCGTGTCATGTTCTGTAGGTATAGATCTCGTCTTACTACAGGCTCTGTTCTATGCATCCGATGAAGTGGGCTGTAGCCCACGAAGGCTTAGGCTCAAATAAGTTTGCTAGTCTCTAAGGGGCCACAAGGACTCCTGCTCTTTTTGTGAATTTGCACCGATCACCCACCGGCCCTGGGGCTCACAACACAACTGCCAGGGGGCATCTAACGACCACAGGAGCCCAGGACCTTGGTTTTACATCTCCCTCGAAGGCGGCCCCGCTCCCCAGGCCCGGCGGAGCCCGGGCGGTCCCTGGGCCCAGGGGCAGCGCCCCCCGCGGGACCCCGCCGCTCACCCAGGCCTGGTGCTGCTGCTCCTGCTGCTGCAGCTCGTTCTCGTCCACGCAGGGCCGGTCCAGGTTGAACCAGAGGGACTCGGTGACGCGCGGGAAGAGCGAGGGGAAGAGCGTGGACATGGCGCGGGGGGGGGGGGGGGGCGGTGCACGTGGTTTGAGGGGGGGTCGCACCCGGGATGGGGCTCCAGGGGTATGAGGGGGCGGGGTTCCCGGCTGGGGCCGAGAGGGGCGGGGCTTAGGGGGGCGGGACTTCCAGGCCAGCTCCACTCACCGGACACCAGAGCCGTGCCCAGACTGCGGGGGGAGGAGGGCGTGACCCGGAAGCATATTCTCCTGCGCGCCGGAAGTGACCGTGTGGGAGCCGCGGGAGCCCCTCGCCTCACGCATGCGCCGTGCTAGGGAGACTCGTGTCTGTAGCGCGAAACCGCGTCCCCACCCCCACCCCGCCCGGGCAGTGCCTGTGGCTGGCCTTAGCCCCGCCCCTCGTCGGGCTGCGTCGCTACACGCGGATCCGCATGGCGGGGCCGGAAGCGCCTGTCAGGGGGCAGCCCCGGCGGCCGGAAGTGGGACAGGTCCCGCCCCCAGGGGCTGCTCCGCTGCTGGGGCCGCCGGCTACATGCCCCTCCCCCCGCGCTGCGCGTGCCAGGGGCGCTGTGACGCGGGGCAGCGCGCGGGGGTTAAAACCCCGGGGGGAGGGGCTGCTCCCGCGCGCAGGGTCCCGCGGCACCAGGGCTGGGGGCGGGCGGGAATTACCCCCCTCCCGGTCAGAGGGGGGGGG
>NW_020686029.1:0-2163 GCF_002925995.2 Terrapene triunguis
TTACAGCTTTTAATGTTTTTAAATAATGTATTTAGTGTATTTTCAAATTATTACAAATTAATTTTTGAATGTATTTCACTAGTTATTTTTTACATTTCAAAATACATGTTACTAGAGTATTGCAACTTTTTTTTAATGGAAGGGGCCCCCGAAATTGCTTTGCCTCAGGCCCTCTGAATCCTCTGGGTGGCCCTGTCTGAGTTTTAAGCCCTGCTGCTGTGTTATGCCTGCAACAGGCAGGCCTAAGCCTGTGAGTGACCCCCATAGCAGCTGCCTGAAGAAGTGCTTGGGGGAATCACGCAGAAGGAGCGTGATATTTGTTTGAGTTCCCTCTTCATGGAGGCTGCGCTCCACTTGGCGCAGGACAGCAGTCTTAGCAGGACTCTAGGCCCAGCACCTTGCCTCAGTTTGTAGACTTGTAGTGCACCCCTGTCACCGGGCTCAGTCTGGCACCGCTACCCCTCACCAGTGCCCAAGAAGCAGTCAAAAAAGTTGGATGGACTGGTTAGGTTAGTTGTCATGCTGTTGCTTGGCCAGTGTAGAGACCACTGAATGCATAATATTCCTCTATGATGTTCTGTCCTGAGCAAAATTGGCGTGTTATGAGATAGTGCCTGTGAGGGACAGGTGTCTGTTTATGTCATCCAGCCATCATGTCTTAGGTCTTCTGGGGGTGGGGGAAGGCTTTTCCATCCTGCTTTCATTGGATCAAAGTCAAAGATTATTCTCACAGGGAAGTTAGTAGGCATTTAGAGCAGATGAGCATATCATCACAGAGAGCACTTGGCAACTATTTGAGAATGTGTGACCTATTTAATTAGAAAATGGAACTTTTCATTCAAATTGAGTTTGTACCATTTGATGTTTTTAATCATTTGGAGGTGCATGGCTGGTTGGACAGAATGGGTTCCGCAGCACTCTCAGTCAGATTTTGATTTGAAGGAAGGAAGTATACGTGACTAAAAAGGGTGTATTTCTGATTACAATCAACATTGCTTAATTTTAAGGGAAAAAGTCATCTTGATCTCTTAATCAATATTTACATCAAACAGTTGATGAAATTCAAATAGTGCATTATAGTAAGTGATGTATTCTCTATCCTTTACTTTTAATAGTGAACAAGAAAAAGAACTGATAGGAATAAAATTTCATTTTTTTTTCGTTTTCAGTTGATGCAGCCTCATGGCAGATAAAAAAAATTGTCTGGGGCACAATTTCGTAAGCGGAAGGCTGATAAGCAAAAAGAAGAAAGAAAGCAAGAAGGTTCATTTCTGAAATATCTCCATCCACTGGCCAGAGATGAAGGTAGTTCAATGCCAAAGGATCAAGCAGAGATGGAGGTGGGGATGGGAGTTTCACAAGTTGAAGAAGAGTTTGAAGAACATAATCTGAATATTGAAGACAAATCAAATGAGACACGCGAGGATCAAAACTTGGAAGACCGTGAAAGCGAAAAATGTCACTCGTTTGAATTTGAGCTTTAGTGATCCTGCTACTTGGGCCAAATGCGATGATCAAGTCCGACAAATTCTGGTGGAACATGGGCCGGAACAAGTTCAGCAGTTTGATTTTCCCAAAGATAGTAAGCAAAGAAAATTCTCGACAATTCATTACAAAGGTAGACTTGTTAATGGAGAAGAAATGCACCGTCAGTAGCTGCAGTATTCCACATCAAGTGATTCTGTCTTTTGCTTCTGCTGCAAGTTGTTTGGCAGTAGTACTATTGGCATGTCATCTCTTTCTGAAAAAGGCTCAAGGGATTGGAAAAACATGTCTGCAATTCTTTCACGGCACGAGAAAAGCAGTGAACATTTGACGAATGTTCAAACTTGGAAAGAACTTGAACTGCGATTGAAATACAAGAGAACAATTGATGAAGAACATTTGCGCTTGATTAAGCAAGAAGAAAAGTATTGGCAGCAAATACTAAAATGTCTGATTGCTTTGGTCAGAGTTCTTGGTGTACAAAACCTGGCCTTTCGGGGAACACATGAAAAACTGCACACTTCTGGTAATGGGAACTTCCTCAAATTTGTTGAATATCTAGCTTTGTTTGACCCACTTATGGATGAGCATCTTTGCAGGATTAAGGACCAGGAGATGCATGTACATTACATAGGGAAAGACATACAGAATGAGCTTATTCAGCTTCTATCCAATGCC
>NW_020686030.1:0-225 GCF_002925995.2 Terrapene triunguis
ATCCAGTTCTGTGTGGATTACCGAAGGCTTAATGCCATCACCAAGTTCGATGCCCACCCCATGCCTACGCCTGACGAGCTCCTAGACAAGCTGGGGGGGGCTCGTTATCTCACTACTATGGATCTCACCAAGGGCAACTGGCAAGTACCTTTGGATCCAGATGCGCGGCTGAAATCTGCTTTTATCACCCCTCTGGGGTTATACGAGTTCCTGGTCCTGCCTTTC
>NW_020686030.1:235-1089 GCF_002925995.2 Terrapene triunguis
TTACAGGGTAATCAAACTTAAAGAGCTCAGAGGACCCCCCTCTGTCTTAGGTTCAAAGTACAGCAAACAAAGATACACACTCTGGTAAAAAGGTACATTTACAAGTTGAGAAAACAAAGTAAATCTAAGACGCCTTGCTGTCTTTTTACTTACTAGTTTGAAATAGGAGAGACTTGTTTAGAAAGATGGGGAGAACCTGGATTGATGTCTGGTCCCTCTCAGTCCCAAGAGCGAACCACCCCTTAAAACAAAGAGCACACACAAAAACCTTTCCCCCCCCAAGATTTGAAAGTATCTTGTCTCCTTATTGGTCCTTGGGGGTCAGGTGTCAGCCAGGTTACCCGAGCTTCTTAATCCTTTCCAGGTAAAAGGATTTGGAGTCTCTGTACACAGAGAGCTGTTACCCTTCCCTTTATAGTTATGACACGCCCCCCAAATCACAGATAGTGTTGGACGTTCGGTTCCACACTGGCTGTGATTTCTTCCTGGAGTTCTAGGAGAAAACAGAGTTAATAAGACACATGTACCTTTAGACATACTACTGATTATATAAAAACTAACAATATGTTTCATTCCAAGAACAATTGTTAACCAGTTAACTCTGGGAAACTTTCCCGGGAGAGTGCATCAGCCACTTTGTTAGAAGCTCCCGAAATGTGTTGTATTTCAAAATCAAAATCTTGGAGAGCTAAACTCCATCGAAGAAGTTTTTTGTTATTTCCCTTGGCGGTATGAAGCCACTGTAGCGCAGCATGGTCTGTTTGTAGTTGGAAACGCCGTCCCCAAACATATGGGCGTAGCTTTTCCAGCGCGTACACAATGGCGTAGCATTCCTTTTCGCTGATTGACCAGTG
>NW_020686030.1:1189-2103 GCF_002925995.2 Terrapene triunguis
TGATCCGGTCCTTCCTGCATTAAAACTGCTCCCACGCCTCGCTCGGACGCATCTGTGGTTACTAGGAACGGTTTGTCAAAGTCTGGGGCCCTTAGCACAGGGTCAGACATGAGTGTTGCCTTAAGCTGGTTAAAGGCCTTTTGACACTTATCAGTCCACTGAACTGCATTTGGCTGTTTCTTTCTGGTTAGGTCTGTCAGCGGGGCGGCGATTTGGCTGTAGTGTGGTACAAATCGCCTATAATATCCGGCCAAGCCTAAGAAGGATTGGACCTGTTTCTTTGACTTTGGAACCGGCCACTTTTGGATAGCATCCACTTTGGCCTGTAGGGGATTTATAGTTCCTTGACCCACCTGGTGCCCCAGGTACGTCACTCTGTTTTGGCCTATTTGACACTTTTTAGCCTTAACAGTTAGTCCTGCCTGTCGGATGCGCTCGAAGACTTTTCCCAGGTGCTCCAGGTGCTCTGTCCATGAATCAGAAAAAATGGCCACATCATCGAGGTAGGCAACTGCAGGTTCTCCCAATCCCGCTAGGAGACCATCTACAAGTCTTTGGAAGGTGGCGGGTGCATTTCGCAACCCGAAAGGGAGTACATTGAATTCGTACACCCCTGCCTGGGTGACGAAGGCTGACCTTTCCTTAGCGGGTTCATCTAGTGGTACTTGCCAGTACCCTTTGGTTAAGTCTAAAGTAGAGATGAATTGGGCATGTCCCAATTTCTCCAATAGCTCATCTGTGCGTGGCATTGGATAGTTGTCAGGACGAGTTACAGCATTTAGCTTACGGTAGTCCACGCAAAAGCGTATTTCCCCATCTGGTTTGGGAACTAGAACCACTGGAGATGCCCATGCACTGGTAGAGGGGCGGATTATACCCATCTGTAGCATGTCCTGGATCTCCCTTTGTATAGC
>NW_020686031.1:0-2005 GCF_002925995.2 Terrapene triunguis
CAGCTCCTTACCTGAAACCCCTTATGTGGGGTGTGCTACAGTCTCCTTGGAATGCCCCAAACCTTCTGCTGCTTCTGCTTTAACACAGAGCCCAACGGAGACCATTCAAAGGCCTCGCTCTATTGCAGCCGCTGGGCCAGGCTTGTATCTATGCCAGGGATTGAGGGGGGAGGGACGCCGGCTGCAATCACACATGTATTTCGCAGCTCCTTTAGTTGGCTCCCAATGACCTGCCTCATTGCAACAGGGCACAAAGGATACCCGATTCCAGCAGAAGAAAATCATGTGGGTGCTCAGGGCTGAGCGCTCAGGGGAGGAAAATCTCCAGAGAGGGTCTGTTGGGGGAAAGGCTGCCCAGGCTGGCTATGGGGGGGTGAAGATCAGCCGGGGACATGTGGTGGCCAACAAACCACAAATGATTTAGATTTTCTCTTCTGGGTTGAAATTAACAATTAGCCCAGCTGCAGGTGAAGTCCCTTCATTCCCCAGAGTGTCTCCTGGCTTAGTGACCTGATTCCCTTTCAGAGGCTGCAGCCAGTGGTGAGGACTTACCCTCTCCTGGACACTCCATGTTGGTTCATTTTTAGCCTGGCTGTAAGGTGCGCACCAAGACCAGCTTAGCTCCGTTCCTACAGGCTCAGACAGGGCATCACAGATCCATGTGCTGCAGGCAGATGTAACACGCTGTGGGAGCCAGGGCTACAAACTGGCTCCTTCCATTCTAAACCTACAGGTCCCTGCCAGCTGGGTTAATGCATCTCTCCCTGGCTTGATTGGGAAATTTATGAATGTGCTTTCCCCCAGTATTTCCATGCATGTGTCTCCTCCTCCAGCCCTTCACATCCCTTGCTCATGGGAGTGAGGCCCACCTGCTCTGAAGGACAGGATATGAATCACATCTGTCTCCCCACAGTCCGTACAACTGGCTGCACCTCTTTGACCACTGCTCACAGTCCCTGCTGTCTCCAGTGGTACACTGGTAGGAACAGTGATTTGTGGCGATGGCTCTGGGGGTGGGGGGGTGGGGTCAGGAGAACTGGACTCTATTCCTGGTTCTGCCACAAATTTCCCATTCCTCAGTTTCCCTATCTGTATAAAGGGGATAATACTGCCCCACCTCAGGGTCTGTGCTCTCTGTTGGCAATAGAGCACTACCCCTGTGTCGGTGGAGATCCAGACGCAACACGCTGACTGGGCCACACCTGGCTCTGCAGCCGGCTGCTCCGGGACTGCCCCTGGGCCACTTCCTGCCTCCCTGGGGTTTGGTACCGCTAGTCTCCAGGCCTCTTCCAGCTCCTTGGGGTAGATGGCAGCAGGCACTCTGGGCCAGTCCTCATCAGCATCTGTGGATTGGGCACCGCCCAGCGAGGGTTCCTCTCGGGGACACGGCCGAACCGGCAGAGCATCTTTCTCCTCTGCAGGCTCTCCCCCAGCTGTGCTGCAGGGCTGGCCTTTTATACTTCTGGCCACGCCCCGGTATTTCTGGTGAGGAGGGCGGGGCGATCTAGGCTCCGCCGTCCAAAGGGAGTGTAATGGTCCCTCGCTCTCCCGCTCAGAGGGATGCCACTCAGCCTCACTACAGAGGCCAACATGGTAAGTCTGAATCTCTTTCCATTTCCCAGACTGACGAATCTCCTAGTTGACTGGCCCTACCCTTCTTACCGCCTCAAACGGTCCTTGCCATCTGGCCCATAGCTTTCACTCAGCTTTGTAGCATCAATAATATCATATCACCAGATTCAAATTCATGTATGTTTCTAATGATTGAATCCCCCATAACTATTACCTGTCCCTTCCCAATAACTGGAGTTCCCTCCCCCGGTGAGATATCCTCAGTGCGAGAGGATACCAGCACATCATCCGGAAGGAGAGTCCCAACTATGGGATCGTTTCACAGATTCATAGATTCTAGGACTGGAAGGGACCTCGAGAGGTCATCGAGTCCAGTCCCCTGCCCACATGGCAGGACCAAATACTGTCTAGACCATCCCTGATAGACAACTAG
>NW_020686032.1:0-1954 GCF_002925995.2 Terrapene triunguis
GCCGGGCAGCCCAAGCGCTGGGCGTCGGGTTATTTTCATACATGATTAACGGGGACGCTGAAAAGAAAAAGCGGGAGGAAAATGGCGTTTCTCCCCCCTTCCCCCCCCCCAATCCCGCTGGCTGCAGATTTCCTGCCTTTGTTCTCCCGGCCCAGCGCTGGGCACCAGACGCAGCTCCTGGCAGGGCCCAGCCCCCCTGGCCGTGGGCACCGGCTCCGGCTTTACCCCAGCCCCCTGCCCGGCCCACTGTGCCCGGCTTCCCCAGCCCACCGTGGCATTTCAGTGCCCTCTGGCCTAGGCCTCGCCATGCCCCCTGCAGCCACCGTCCCAGCGCTGGGGGGGTGTATCCCTCCCCCCGCCCCCGCATGGCGAATTGTCTCCTGCCCCATTGCATCTGTGGGGCAGCTCCAGGATGGAGAGTGGGGGAGGGCTAGCGATTAGGGGGATCATCTTTGCCTTCTTCCCGTCCCCTGGCGGGGCCTTGGGCCGAACCGGGGGGAAGTGGGACCCAGGTGTCCGGGTCCGGCTCCCCCAAGACATTTCGACACCTCCCTCCCCCGGATTGTGTCAGCTGGAGCTGGGAGCCCCAGCCTGGCGGGAGGGGGGGCTCTGATCCCTGCCCCCCCCCGCCCTTGTGTGGGACACTCTGATTATGTGAAGCCATAAATTGCTCCCTACGGGCTGGGAATTTCCAAGATTCGGTTTCGCTTTGAGAGGGGAAAACCGGGGGGAAAAGCTGCTGCAGGGTCAGCCCTGCGGCCTGGGGGGCTGGGCTCAGAGGAGAACCCCCCGTCCCTCTTGGGAGGTTTGCAAGATACCGGATGTGGGGGGGGGGGGTCCTGGCGGGCCAGAAGGGCGTTTGAAAGACGCAGCCTCCCCCAGCGGCATGTGGAGATGTGAGGAGCGGGCGGCCTGCGACACAGCGATGCGGGGGGCGGGGGGACACCTATCTTGCCGAGCCAGGCGTCGGTTTGGGGTCAGCGAGGGGGGGGTGTCCCCCGGCACCCAGCACAGGCTGCCTCCCCCCGCGCGGTGCTGGGCAGGGTTCGGGGTGCTGGGATCCCCGCTTGGATCCCCACGAGGTGTCAGGGGCCGGGGGGGTCTCTGAAGGGCTGGGGCTGGGCCTCCCCCTGGGTGTCGCCCTCCGTGTCCCAGCCCTGGCGGCCGGGGGGGTGGAGCTGGAGCCTGGTGAGGTTCCTGCCCCAGCACTGGGGGGCTCTGGTAGGGCTGGCAGGTGCCGCTGAGACTGGGGACACCGGCCGCCCAGACCCACAGGGAGAGAGAGACAGCCCCTGCCCTCAAAGGGGGGGGCATGTCACACAGCTGGTCAGTGGCAGAGAAGGAACCCAGGAGTCCTGGCTCCCAGCCCCCCCTGCTCTAACCCACCAGCCCCCACTCCCTCCTAGGGCCGGGGAGAGAACCCAGGAGTCCTGGCTCCCAGCCCCCCCCCCCTGCTCTGTTGCTGTGAATTATCGCATCCCCCTCTTTATCCAACCCAAGCTGGTTTCCATGGCTGGGGGGTGCCCATCTCTGCCCTGGGAGGGGACTGGGGGGGCCCAGGGCATGGTGGGACTGGCAGCGTTTGGGAAAGGGGCGACGTGTCATGGGTGGGGGCAGTGGGAGCCCGGGGGAGCCGGGTGCCTGGTTCTGGCTAGTGGTCAGTGTGGGGGTGGGGAGGGGTGGGAGCCAGGACTCCTGGGTTCTCTCCCAGGTCTGTGGTATGAGCTTTGGGGTCCTTCTGACAGATTTTTTCCCCCTGCTCCCCCTTCCTTACTTACTGGAGGTGCTCTGGGACCCTCCCTTGGCAGGTTTGGGGGGCCAGCACCCTGTTTTCTGCCCCCGCCCCCTGCTTGGCCGCCCCATAGCTGGGGACAAGCCTTGTTACAGAGCCCAGGCCCAGGCAGGGGAGTGGAGGGGGGCCGCAGCAGCCCCAGGGTGTCTGGGGGCGCCTGCC
>NW_020686033.1:0-2233 GCF_002925995.2 Terrapene triunguis
GGCAGCTGTTTCGTGTGGCTGGGAGGGAGGAGGGGGAATGTGGGGCGCTCAGGGGAGGGGGCGGAGTTGGGGCGGGGCCGGGGAAGGGGTGGGGCCGGGGCCCCATGGAGTGTCCTCTTTTTTTAATTTTTAAATATGGTAACCCTAGTTCCCAGCTTTGGCTCACTGCAGCCCCTCTTTGCCTTTAGATTCTGTGTGGGAGCTACTTCCAGCAAAGAAAAAACTGATGTTTTTATAGAGCACCTTTGATTTCAGCCCGAAGGTTACAAATAGACTTAAAAGTCCCTTTAAAATACAAACAAACAAAAAACAGGAACTCCACAAGCTTCTCTTCTCTCACTGTAACCTTCAAATTCAGCCACAACCACAGTAACTGAAAGGCAGAAATCTATCTACGGTACCTGTTTTATTTATGATCCACCTATCACACTGATATCTAGACATTTATTATTTGTTTTGTTTTCAGTATGGCTTTTTCAAGGCAAAGTAACTTTTTTTCCCCTGGTGCTTGAGTCCTCAAAAGAAAAGTACCGGAATCCTAGAATTACCAGGGGTGGAGGATTTTTCAAAAAGGGATTTAATGAAAATTCCCATATTTTTAACTTACCAATTATCAGAAATACCAGAAAGTCATTCCTGCTCCCCCAAAACTATGTTGGAACAGTATTCCACAGAGTTCTGACATGACTCAAGTGATGATTCTTTCCCAGTTTTAAGATTAGTGCTGGGTGAAATATTCTTCAACCAACTTTCAATCTGTTGTTATATTTTAGTGCATATTGATCAGAGTGTGCCAGAGTGCCATTGGATCTGTGTGGTATCTGGCATATTTATGTGAGTGCAAGAAATGAGGAATGCACCCTGGAACTCTCTGTCAAAGAGAAAGCTTGCCAAAGAACATTTACAAATATTCACACAGCACTAATTTTGAAGGTTTATTTTGTCTTCAAAAGTCTACATCAAAAACAACAAAATGCACTGGGCAAATTTCTAACACGTGCTAACTATTATGTGAGCCACTGACGTTCAGCACTTCTTAGGACTTGACCCATCTTGTTTATCATCACAATTTGTGTTGAGAAAAACAACTTCAAAAATATATTAGGTCATTATGTTAAAATAATAAGCAATAAAGTTTTGGCGTCAATAAAAAGCTGAAGATACATGAGCACATGACAGCAAGTGAGAAGGAAGGTCTTTATCTTAATATTTCTCCCACTCTCATTTAATCAGTGCTTTGACATAAATAGGCTAGGCAGGTCCTAAGTTTGCCCTCTCCATGTAGCTCCCTAGTCAGTGCTGCTTTGTATTCTATGCTATATTACGAATACACTACTGGGGCCCAAAGCTATTTAAGATGTAGATCAACCAAACTGTTCCCACTTTTAAACCATATATGCATTCACTTTGTTTATTTTACACAAATATTGGGATGTAGGAAAATAAATATTAAAAAGTGGAAAGAAATAGATTGTTCTATGTGAGGGGGTCCCTTGCTGGAGGCCTTGGGGTCCTACCACAACCCACCCCAAGAAAGGAGCAATGAAGGTGGGTTCCTTCAGGCCTGTCTAGAAAGGCTGCACGGAATCAGCCAATCAGAGCACAGCAGGCTCAGTTAAAAGACGCTCCTGGGCCTCAGCAGGTCAGTTGCTGGCTGGAACCAGATGGGCGAGGGAGACTGCGAAACTCTCAAGGCGCGGAGCCCTGGGAGAGACCCTGCTCAAGCAGGGAAGAGAGAAAACTTCAGCCGTGAGGTAACAGTGAAGCAGAAGGGGCTTCATGGGAAGTGGCCCAGGGAATAGCATAGTAATTACTAAAGGAAGCAGCACAGGACTGCTATTTGTAGGGTCCCCAGGTTGGGACTCAGAGTTAATGGGCGGGCCCGGGTCCTGTCACTGGAAGAGTGGTCAAAGCCCCAAGGAGGGGACAAGTATTGTTTAGAAACCGAAGAAAGGAGCTAGAATTTAAAGGGCTCAAGGACAGGGTTGAAAACTCAAAGAGATGGCCAACCATTTGTTTAACTTTGTTAGCGCCCCCCCCAAGAGGACTGAATGTGTGAGGTGACCTGGCTGGATTGCTGCGTCAGTGAGAACCGCTGAGGACAAAGTCTCTCCAGGGAGGAAGCCCTGGAGGCACTGCTCTATAACAGGGAAGGGATGGTCTTAAAGCTAGCCCAGAAGAGGCTGAGAATTGAGCCCAGAGACACAGCTGCAGACTCCAACAAAGGCAGATC
>NW_020686034.1:0-3515 GCF_002925995.2 Terrapene triunguis
GTGGCCCCGCTCTCCCCGGCGGCCAGAGCGCCGCGCCGCCGCCCCCCTCCAGGTGCCGCCCCAAGCACCAGCTTGGGTGCCTGGTGCCTGGAGCCGGCCCTGGAACCACTTATTCAAGATTGACGTTTGTCAGCCTCCAGCCGTCTCTAATTTTAACCGCCTACCCACTGAACCTTAGTGCAATGTCAGGGATTGCTTTAGCCCAGCCAGGAAGTGCTCGGACTGATCTTTCTAATTCCAGGAGCTTGATTCTTGCATAAAGGGCTCTTGCAAAGTATTAGCTGCCGCAGTCCTTCAGAAACCAGTTCCTACGTGCAACCTGCACCATTCTGATTGCAGGCTGTGGACTGTTGCAAAGCCACTGCCAGGCTGATGATAGGAAGCTTTCATTGAAGAAAAGGAGGCAGCAGGAATTCAACTCTACTCTTTGAGAGAGGGATTTTTTTTTAAAGCAACCATTACATTGAAGTGGAACTCAATTTATTTTGGTTGTGTTTTTTTTTTAAATCCCTGTTTAAAATGCAAAGGACCAATTCTTGCCCCTCATCTGCAGGTTCTGTCCCAGACTCCCACCTACAGTGGTGCAGTGCAGCTGCAGAAGAGGGAGGGATGGGGTGGAGCTGGGGTTTCTGCCCCAAGGACTCAGGGGAGCTCTGCTGCCCAGGGTCTCCCCAACACGCTGCACACAAAACGTTTTGGGTGGGGGGCAGGCCTGCTGTAGGCGGCTCACTGACTATGTGGCTCCAAAGGCCACACCCATGTGCAACTGAGCCACAACAGTTAGCAAGGATACAGCTTTGCTGCCTCGTTAGCTGTGCCTGACAGGAAGGACAGGCTGGTGGCTGAGGTGTTCGCCTGGGCTATGGGAGACTTGTGTTCAAGTCTCTGGTGTCTCACAGCCTTCTGGTGTGCTCTGGGCAAGTCAAACCCTGCTCTCAGTTGCACGGCCATACAACTGGAGTCACTCCAGCAGAGTCACGCTGGATTTTCACCAGGGAAATGGACAGCAGAGCTCAGGGATCTGAGAGGGGCGCACAAGTCTCAGCGGAAGCGATTGGGAGTCATGCTCCTAAATCACTTACATGCTTCTGGAGCTGAAAATCCCTAGTGATTTTAGTGCGGGGAGAGGGGGCTTGCTGCGGTCAGGAGGGCAGAGCTGGATCTATTACTATTGCAGGAGAAATATGCACATGAACGAAGAGCTTGTCAGGTTAAAAAATCCCTTTCGTTTCCTAGTGAAAAGGCAGGGATTAGTAATGTGACAGCTCCACCTGTTCTCTGGGAAGGGGGTAAACTGGAGGGGAGGGATTGGTTTGCTAAACCTGGGGGTCCCTAGAGCCCCAAATCCAGTGAAGTGCCAGAAGCAGCTCCTGGGAGACCCTGGTTCAAATCCCACCACCAGACTGAAGTGAGCGGGACTGAGGTTTCCTTGCTAATGACAGCGCTCCCCCTCTGCCCCCCCCCCAGGTTATTGCTGAATCTGCCCCTGCCAGAGATTATTTTTTATGCATCGAGCGCAGCCACACATGGCTGAGGACCAATTTACATCGCTTTATGAACAGATCAGATTGTACTGAATGGCAGGGACATCCCAAAATATCCCCTGGAGGAGGACACCCCTTGTTCCATAACATCTTCCCCATGCCCCATTGTTTCTGCAGGAGCTGCTTGTTAAAACATTCGAGTCACATCACTAGTGCTGTCTAAAACAAATATCTGATGCATGCACAAAGAGAATGGGCGTGCAATGCAGGGGAGGGATCCCTCAACAAACAAGTTTGTGCTTTTGAGAAAAAGATGTGCCCAGGCGGACATAGGATGTTTGCTATGGAAGATAATAGTTGCTTACACTGAACCACAGTGACTTAATTACACCGGACGTTTCTTGTGACTGCCAACCAATCGTGGAAAGGTTCCTGCTCTAATCTCATCAGCTTCTCCTTCCCATGACATCTCTTGAGCAGAGACAGAGGATTGGGGATCTCTGGCAACATCCTTTAGCCACAGCCGGCAGCATTTGGGGACAAGCCATCAGGCATTTCGTTGGGGGGGGGGGGGAGGGAGGCAGAGCAGATACTAGAAATGAATAATGCAAATACCAATAAACCACAAGGCTGCATCTTCTCCACCCCAGGTCTCCCTCTTCCTTCTCCTGTCTCTCTTCTCGTCTGATGAGCCTGGTGCAGATTTCCTATCCCCACCAACCCAGCAAGTGCTGCATGCTCTTTTTGCTCACCCTTCCTACCAGCCCGCCACCCTACTGCTCTCTACCAGCTAACCACAGGTCAACCACTAGCATGTGCAAGGAGCAGTGCTGGGTAGCACCGCTTGGGAAAGGAGATGGGGAGAGCCCATGTGGCTGGCTCCAGCTTCCTGACAACAGCAATTCACGTGTGCTCCTGGAGGAATCTTGGCCCAGATCCTCAATGGTATTAGGCATAACATAAGACACAAGAATGGCCATACTGGGTCAGACCAATGGTCCTTCTAGCCTAATATCCTGCCAGATGCTTTTGGCAGTCAAAGGTTTAGGGACACCCAGAGCATGGGGTTGTGTCCCTGACCATCTTAGATGGACCTCTCCTCCATGAACTTACCTAATTCTTTTTCTGAACGCCGTTATACTTTTGGCCTTCACAACATCCCCTGGCAACGAGTTGTACAGGTTGAGTGTGCGTTGTGTGAAGAAATACTTCCTTTTGTTTGTTTTAAACCTGCTGCCTGTTAAGTTCATCAGGTGACCCCTACTTCATGCATTATGTGCAGGGGTAAATAACACTTCCCTATTCACTTTATACGCACCATGCCTGATTTTATAGACCCCTATCATATCCCCTCTTAGCTGTGTCTTTTCTATCCCAGTCTTTATAATCTCTCCTCATATAGAAGCTGTTCCATATCCCTAAACATTTTCATTGCTTTTTTGAGGTGAGGCGACCCGAGCTGCATGCAATATTCAAGGTGTGGGGGGGGACCATTGATTTATATAGTGGCATTATGAAACTGTCTGTTTGATCATCTTTCTCTTTCCTAATGCTGCCTAACGTTCTGTTTGCTTGTTTGATTGCTGCTGCCCATTGAACTCAATGGGAGTCCAGCACCTAAATACCTTTGGGAATGTGGAGCCTATAGTCTCCCCCAGAGGGGTACACTGCTCAAGCCTGACAGTTCAAGTACCAATGCTCTAGTCTCACTCCTTCCCCTTCCACAGGGAAAATGGCTTATACCGAACACTGCTCACTCTCTCTCTCTAGACAACTTAGAAGCAGTTCTATGAGTGGAGGAAGGATCTGGGTTAGTTACACCCATGCGCAAGAAACAAATGGCATATTAACTACATTTGCAGATGATACTAAGCTGGGAAGCTGTTGCAGATGTAATGAGCTCCCAGGGACTTTAGGACTAAAACCAGGAGCCTCTACCACTTGAGCTAAAGAAATCCATGAGCTTGCATCGGCAATAGAGTCATATTTTCTTATGTGGACCAGCGACTGTAGGTAGACAAAGACCCAACC
>NW_020686035.1:0-10388 GCF_002925995.2 Terrapene triunguis
CCATCTATACTGGGCAAGGTAATATTTTTCACTGGTCCAACTTCTGTTGGTGTAAGAGACAAGCTTTCGAGGTTACAGAGAGTTCTGCTTCAGTGGAGGATAGCTAATGTGATGCCAATTTTTAAAAAGCAGCTCTAGTCAATCCTGGTAATTACAGGCCAGTAAATCTAACTGGAACACCAAGCAAATTGGTTGAAACAGTAAAGAACAGAATTATCAGACACAGAGATGAACACGATTTATTGGGAAAGAGTCAACATGGCTTTTGTACATGGAAATCATGCCTCACCAATCTGTTAGAATTCTTTGAGGGGGTCAGCAAACATGTGGACAAGGGTGATCCAGTGGATATAGTGTGCTTGTATTTTCAGAAACCCTTTGACAAGTTCCCTCACCATAGTCTCTTAAGCAAAGTAAGCTATCATGGGATAAGAGGGAAGGTCCTCTCTGTAGTAGAAAGAGAGCCTTAGTTATAAGCCCTTGTATCAGTAGCCTGAGCTAAAATAGTGGGCAAGCTTTTCTAATATAAAGCAAAGTTAGCAAACGTCAGGCTGTGAGCAAACATCAGGCTCTGTCTGCTTGCAAATTTACAGAATTTGGCAAGAACAGGGCTCATATTGCAGAAATACACATTCCTAAGAAGTGCTAGTTACAGAGTACTTACGCAAACACATGTACAAGGTGATAAGTGATAACTAGCCACATCAGGGGGCAATAACTAACTATGTCAGAGGGGCAGTACTAACTTGTTTGTATGGGGTATAAAAATGTACCCCAGAGGGAGTATCATTGTCTGGCCTAGGGAGGAATGGAAAGTCCCGCCGTTCACTGAGCTGGTCCATTGTTATGGGCATACATGTGTTAGTGGTCTGGTAGAGTCTGCGGGATACTAGTACTGTGCTTCATCGACAATAAACCTGGCTGGGTGCCTTCATCCCTTAATGGATCTTGTGGTCATTGGGCAGTTCGCTCAAGGTCTCCTGTGCCAGCTGTCTGTACAGGGCTGGGGTGGCACACAGAGGGAACACACACGCAAAGCCGAACATCTATCAACATCTAACCACACTCTCATGAATCAGTAACTGTCTGAAAGACGGGAAACAAAGGGTAGGAATAAGTAGCCAGTTTTCACAATGGAGAGAGGTAAGTAGCAGGGTCTGTACTGGGACCAGTGCTGTTCAACATATTCATAAACAATTTGGTAAAAACAGTAAACACTAAGATGGCAAAGTTTGCAAATGATACAAAATTATTCAAGATAGTTAAGTCCAAAGTTGACTGCAAAGAGTTACAAAGGGATCTCATTAAATTGGCAGATGGAATTCAATGTTGATAAATGCAAAGTAATGCACTTTGGAAAACATAACCCCAACTTTACATTTAAAATGATGGGGTCTAAATTAGTTGTTTCCACTCAAGAAAGAGATCTTGGAGTCATTGTGAATAGTTCTTTGAAAACATCAACTCAATGTGCAGCAGCAGTCAAAAAAGTGAACTGTACCATTACAGTTCTAGTTGCCCCATCTCCAGAAAGATATATTAGAATTGGAAAAGATACAGAGAAGGTCAACAAAAATGATTAGGGGTATGGAACAGCTTCAGTAGGAGGAGAGATTAAAAATACTGGGACTCTTCAGCTAGGAAAAGAGACTACTAAGAGGGCACATGATAGAGGTTTATAAAATCATGAATGGTGTAGAGAAAGTGAATAGGGAAGTCTTATTTCCCCCTTCACATAAAACAAGAACGAGGGGTCACCCAATGAAATTAATAGGCAGCAGGTTTACAATTAACAGAAGGAAGTATTTCTTCACACAACACACACGCAATCAGTGGTACTCATTCCCAGGGGACTTTGTGAAGGCCAAAAGTATAACTGGGTTAAAAAAATTAGAGCAGTGCATGGGGATAGGGCCATAAATGGCTATTAACTGAGATGGCCAGGGATGCAAACCCATGCTCTGGGTGTCCCTAAGCCTCTGACTTGCAGAAGCTGAGACTGGATGACAGGGGCCAGATCATTCAATAATTGCCACGTTTTGTTCAATCCCTCTGATCCATCTGGCACCGGCCATTGTCAGAAGACAGGACACTGGGCTAGATGGACCATTTGTCTGGCCCAGTATGACTGTTCTTATGTTCTTACGTAGGCAGGGGCTGCTTTGTGGGTACATTTCACAGTCATGGACATTAAATTTAATTTTAAAATATATCATGATTTTTGGTAACTAAAGGATATTCCTTCTGACTCTGTGGGCAGCTAATGTCACAGCCAAAGCAGGTGGGAATTGGAGCTGACAAGGGGCTTGCAGTGTGACTGTGACTCTCTGCTAAAAGCAGCAGTGGCAAGCGGGATAGACTTTAATAGGAGTTATCTCAGTCCCTCGTGGTTGACAGGAGAAGTGGCAATGAACAAACTGTCCATAGTGTGTAAAGTGCTTGACCTTATGGATGCAGCTGTGTCTATAGGTCTGATAGCAGATCTGCACTGACAGATCCCCAGCATGAAGGAATCCTGAGCAATGTCATTTGAAACATGTTAATTTCATTGACTCTTGCTTAGGATAAAAATAATAATTAAATAAAAAAATCCTTGCTTCATTATGTTCTCATTAAAATCATCCCATTAGCAACACAGCTACTAAAGAGAAATCTCCCCAACTAGCCATGCAGCACCTGTGGCTCTATGGGGATTTGCCGGAGGACACAGAGGTCATTATAACTCCTCATGTCTTAATCAGCACTCTGAGAAATGTTCTGCTCAGCTGAGACCTGGGCACTGCCTGGAGATCTGACAAACCTCTCAAGGAATTAAGAGCCAGCAGCAGAAACAAAGTTACTCATCATTTTAATGGGTCCCATGGAGGCCATTAGAATGGAAACGCTGTTAGAAAATGCAGGTTGAGGTGGCAGTCCCATCAGGGCTGATTAGCAAGGAAAGTCAGAAGCATTGATTAATGTTAGACAAAGGAAGGGGAGGGTTTGTTCATATGGCAAGGAGCCCCCTGATGTGTAAAGTGAAAGGGGTCAAGCCAGTTCGGCCAGCTCCTGTGAAGGGTGATCCCTTCATTCATAAATTCCACCAGAGTCTCACCTAGCTAGGGGATATAGTGTGTGTGTGTGGATTGCAGTGAAAATGACTTGTAAACAAACCCACTGGGTTAGCAGAGGCAGCAGGGCCCAGGTGCAGTGAGTGAAAGGCAATTCCAGGTGTCTAGGCCTCAATGACTGAGATCAGCCAACGTACCTGGATTGTGACAGGCTTTGCTGTCCTGCCCATGACACCCAGTGCTGCCAGTCCCCCTCAGTCCTAACCCACAGCCCCTACCCACAATGCTATTCCATCTCTGGGCCCACACATGCACAGAGCTCTGCACACAGACCTAAAAGTGGCCATTCTTCAACAAAAAAACTTCAAAAACAGACTCCAACGTGAAACTGCAGAGCTGGAATTAATTTGCAAACTGGACATCATCAAATTAGGCTTGAATAAAGACTGGGAGTGGTTGGCTCATTACAAAACCTAAACCTAATTTCCCCAATATTAATTTCCCCCTACTGTTACTCACACCTTCTTGTCAACTGTCTGAAATGGGCAACTCTCATTACCACTTCAAAAGTTATTTTTCCTCCCTTGGTATCCTGCTGTCAATTGAATTGTCTTGTTAGACTGACCTAACAGTTGGTAAGGCAAATCCTGTCTTTTCATGTATTTATATTTGCTCCTATATTTTCACTTCATGCATCCGATGAAGTGGGTTCTAGCCCATGAAAGTTTATGCCCAAATAAATTTGTTAGTCTCTAAGGTGCCACAAAGACTTCTCGTTGTTTTTGCTGATACAGACTAACACGGCTACCACTCTGAGAGCTCTGCCAGTGCCCCTCAGTCCTGACCTACAGCCCCTACCCACAATGCTATTCCATCTCTGGGCCCACATACACATACACCTCAATCCTGATCCTATAGTCCCCTGGCTGTCACAGCCCTGCACTGTCCCCACCCCACAGCTCTGCCAGTGCCCCTCAATCCCGACCTGCAGCTACCTGCTATCCTAGCCCTGGGCTCCTCCATGTCCCCTAAAGCTCTGTCTATGTCCATTAATCCTGATTGCAGCCCCCGCCTTCTATCCCATTTCTGGGCTAACACACACAACACACACAGCTCTGCTGCTGCTGCACCTCAATCCCAACCCACAGACACCCTGCTGTCCCAGCTCTGCCCCCTGTCCCCCTCTCTCCAACTCTACCAGTGCCTGGGAATAAATTGTGCGATCGGTTGCTTGACCACACTTTGGTTCAGTACAAAATAGATTCAAGAGACACACTCAGCAAAAAGCAAGGTTGATTGCTATAAATCAGTGGCACTGCAATGGGGGAGGGAGGGCCAGGGACCCCACCCCCTTCCCCTTCTCTTCCCCCTGAGGCCCCACCCACCGGCCAGGACATCAGGCCAGCAGCTGGTGGAGCCTGTCCAGGGAGCCCGGGCAATTGTGGGAGCCATGTGGACCTCCCGCTCCCGTCCAGCCCGGGGTGGGGTGAGGCTAAAAACAGTCCCCCTGCCCATGTCACCACCCCATGGGCTCCTTGCACAGCCCAGGGCAGGTGGAGGGTCTGCGACTCCACGCCAGCTCCCCACAACTGCCCACGCGGCTCTGTCCCTGACCCGGCTCTCTCTGGCTGAGTGGGGGCCTCGGAGCCGTAACCCTGCCATGGTAAGAGCTGCGAGGGCAGTTGTGGGGAGATGGTGCGTACATACTCTGGGTTAATTAATAAGTAAAAAGTGATTTTATTAAATACAGAAAGTGGGATTTAAGTGGTTCCAAGTAGTAACAGACAGAACAAAGTGAATTACCAAGTAAAATAAAATAAAACACGCCAGTCTATGTCTAATTCAACTGAATACAGATAACATTCTCACCAGTTCCAGTATGCTTCCTTTTACAGATTAATCTCCTTCTAGTCTGGGTTCAGCAATCACTCACACCCCTTGCAGTTACTGTCCTTTGTTCCTGTTTCTTTCAGGTATCTTTGGGGGTGGAGAGGCTTTCTCTTTAGCCAGCTGAAGACCAAATGGAGGGGTCTCCACGGGCTTAAATAGACTTTCTCTTGTGGGTGGAGACCCTCTCCTCTCTCCTATTCAAAGTCCAGCTCCAAGATGGAGTTTAGGAGTCACCTGGGCAAGTCACATGTCCATGCATGCATGAGTTCCTTACCAGCCAAGCCACATTCCTGGGAAAGTGCAGATGTGGATTGGTGTCTCCAAGTTCATTGTTGGCTTAAGTGTTTCTTGACTGGGCACTTACTGAGAATAGTCTTTTCTCAGGAAGCTGACCAACTGCTTCACTACAGCCTACTTAGAATCAAACAAGTATGTAACCGATATTCATAACTTCGAATACAAAAATGATACAAATAGGATTAATAGATTCAGTAGATCATAACCTTTACAGAGATATGTTACATGGCATATGTAGCATAAAACAGATACATGTAAACACACAAACCCCACAATCATTATCTATTAACATGTCTCTAAAGGTTGAATCTGGGTCAGTTAGCCTCTTAGTGTGTAACCCTTTCTGGCCCTGTGTCACAAGGACTTTGTCTTGTATAAGCGCCTATTACACCCCACACCTGTCCTGATTTCTCACACTTGCTATCTGGTCACCCTAACTGCATTCATAAGCATATTTCCATAAATCCTTATGGGAGGTACTGTCACAGCATTATTGTAGGATTGTACGTAACTTTTCTAGGAGATGTGACCAATGTGAAAACTGGGAAAATGTAACTTCAAAAAACTGTTTGGGACAATGCTTGTGAAGTGGGTTCCCTAGGAGGTACTCGGGACGCCTTTTGTAGTTAGGCCCTGCAAGAAAAACCCAGTGTCTACGGAATACCTGCACCTGGAAACTCCAAATCAAACACCCCCAAAGTCTATAAAGGATGGACTAAACTTTTCACGCGTGTGCTAGTTCTGAGCTGAGGCTGTTGTGAATTTGTGACCCTTTGTGGGGTCTGAAGGACTAATCACCTGCATGAGCCCATGCTGGAATTGGGGTGATCCATGGTAAGAACAAGTGCAGATTCTTTTATTGTTTTCATGTTTTCTCTGTAATGCTTTTTATCTATGAACAAATACATTAGCACAGAAAGAGCTGTGCAATAATTTTACTGTGACAAGTATATGGCTATTAGTCTCTGAAGAGAAAGCAGGCTGGCCTGGTTAGGCAGTCTGTCTTGCTGGTGAAAATCACAGTATAGTCACAGAACAATGCAGCCTGGGAAAATCCTGGTCAGAAGGGAGATAGACATATTTCCACCCAAGAGAGGTGATGGCTGGGGAGCTGGAAGCGTGCTGTGGGTGCCCTTGCTAGACTATAGAGGGGGAATACTGTTGCAGATGGTGTGAACTATGCCAGTGGCCGTTATGAAAAATGGCAGAACTTTGAGAGTTTGACCTAGATTAGCCTGATAATAGTAACAACAACAATAATAATAATAATAATAATAATAATTCCAGACAGCAGCAGGAAAATCATTATAATATCACAGGAATATGCAGTTAGGGTGATCAGATAGCAAGTGTGAGAAATCAGGACAGGTGTGGGGTGTAATAGTCACTTATACAAGACAAAGTCCTTGTGACACAGGGCCAGAAAGGGTTACACACTAAGAGGCTAACTGACCCAGATTCAACCTTTAGAAACATGTTAATAGATAATGATTGTGGGTTTTGTGGGTTTACATGTATCTTGTTAGAAGTTGGCAATGTAACCAAATGGGTCCTGTCTGTCGCTGTAGTCTGTTAAGTCAGAGATCAAAAGGAGATGTTAACATTTAGATGAACTGTAAATGTAGTAATATCATTGACTTTATTTTTCTTTGAAGTATGTACACAGTGCTTCACCTATTATTCACCCACTGTCAAGAGGCTGCCAGAGGATTATAAAAGGAACTCTTGAGCCCTGTTCCTGTATCTCAGATCTGTTTAATCTTCATCGGGGAAGATTGTCACAGGACTAAGGTTGCAAGCTCCAGTCTGGATCATCCTGATATTGGACATTGGACTATAACCTATGAAACGAATTCTGAAAGAACTTTTTGCAACTCTGAAGCTCACCATCTCTGCTATGAATCTAACTTAATAACTTAATTCATATCTACATGTGTAATGATCTGTTAACCAATACTCTCTCTCTTTTCTTTTTAAATAAATCTTAGTTTAGTTAATAAGAATTGGCTGTTAGCATGTGTTTGGGTAAGATCTGAAATATTAATTGACCCAGGCGGTAATGTGTCTAGTCCTTTGGGATTGGTAGAATTTTTTATATGATGAACAAGATTTTCAGTAATCCTCATCATATTTGACTTGGCTGTCTGGGTGGGAGCCCAAGGCTGGATTGTTTCAAGGGAACAGTGTTTTTGGTTTCTGGGTAACCAGTAAGGTATTATAGAGAAGCTGTTTTGTTGCTGGATTGGTGAATCTAAGTACTAGAATAACCACCAATCTTGGGGTTTGTCTGCCCCATTCTTTGCAGTTTGCCCTAATTGAGCAATCTCAGCATGGGCCCCCCTGGTGCCCCGGTCACAGTCCCTAATATCAGGACTGTCCCTATAAAATCAGGACATCTGGTCACCATACACACAGTTCAAAGAGGGAGCTGTCCAGGGCTGGATTAAGGCAATATGGGGCCATAAACACACCATAACATGGATCCTCTGCCCTCATAACCCCATCCCAAGCTGTAGCTCCATTCCTCACTTAGAGTGACTCTCCTTTCTGACACAGTTGCCAACTTTCACACGGTAAATAAGCACCCCGACTTTCACAATAAGCCAAAAATCAGGCTAATCCCATTTCAAAACAAGGCCAAAACAAGCCAATCCCTAAGAATCCCAACACTCTAAATCAGTGGTCTCCAAACTTTTTTGATCGTGCACCCCTATCAGTAAAATTTTTTTGAGCATGCACCCCCTGCCGCTCTGGCTCTACCATTTTTGCTGAAGCAACAAAAACAAACAAACAAACAAAAAAAAAAAAAAGCCCGCTCGGACTCCCACCCGCACTGATGAAGCAAAAAAAAAGGGCTCCTCCTGCTGCACACCCCCAAGGATCCTCTTGTGCACCCCCGGGGGTGTGCACACCCCACTTTGAAGACCACTGCTCTAAGTGACTAGATCCCCCTGGTGTGCAGTCTGGGAGTGTGGTGGGCCCACTGTGCACCCCTGACTCTCTCTCCAGCTTGCCCCTGCTTGCCGAGAGCCGATCAAAAAAAAATAAGCAACAAGCTACAACAAGCTACAAGCTAAACAAGCTACAAGCCAAAAACCAGCCAACAAGCAACTCACAAGCCAGTTAAGCCAAAAAGAAGCCTAATTTCTGTGTTTTATTGCGTGTTTGGCATGTCTGCTTTCTGATAGGCAGGGACGGGGGTGTGAGACATACTTTCTCCCCCAGGGTCTCATCTCTCCTCTAGAGAGACGGGGTGGAAGTAAGAGGCCCCCAGTATTTATCCCAGCAGCTGAGGTGTTTCTGATCTAGGGAACTGGAGCAGGCCCAGTGCACTCTTCCCCCTTGCTGCATCCAAACTGGGGTGTGGTTGGCAGAGTCCCCCCGAACAGGGCTTGGAATCAACCGCCACGCTGAGATGCAAGGAGCTATCCTATCCTCTCAGATACAGTCACTCAGGCTTTTTACACATTCAGGAAAGCATGAGTTATACACTGGGCAGTTGCCTCTCTCTAAGCAATTGTTTCAGGCTCTCTGCAGACTCAGGCAGATGTCACTGCATTGGTCACTCTGGGTTCATGGTTTCAACCTTTCTGTCATAAAAAAAAAACCCTTACTTTTTTCTTTTTAATTGGGAGCTGAAATTCTGATGTAAATCTATTGACTCCATGAGCTGGGGCTTAGGATTGGTCTTTACTGACTGTGATTTAAACCAGCCCAGACTGTATCTTTCTTATTCAAGAGGAAGCCCAAAACATCCTGAATCCAGTGGCCTTTACTGTTTTCAGGCGGGGTAGTATATTGGTTGGCTAGAAGCTATTTTGATTTCAATTTTGAGATGTGTGGACTCAATAAGCTGCTGGCTGGCTCCATTTGTATTACATGCATTTAAATTTTAATTCAATGTTAGGGCCCCAAGGGTGGGTATAGGATTTTTTGGGGACACTTAAATTTAAGTAAATGAATAAAGTTCTCAGACAAACAAAACAAAACTCTATCTTACTTTTGAGTGAAAGTTGACAGTATATATCAGGAAACGAAGAGTAAAAAAACCCACAAATATATTGTAGTGATCTCAAAACCAACACCCTGAATTTAGAACTGTTCCAATTCAAAATAAATTCTAACATTTTAAGTAATGGACATTCACACTTGAGACAGAATGACCTGAAATACAGCAGCAGCAAAACCCGTTAGGTGCCTGACTCTAGGAGAGGGCTGACAGTTGAGAATTTCAAGCAGAGATTGCTCTTTTGCAAATCTGAAAATCTTCTCTTTAATCCCTACTTTAAGGGTAATAGTTAACTTAACCTGAATGATGAAAACATAAATATCATCTCCATAATAAACACAGGTTATCATTTCAGAAAATGGATATTGGCAAAATGTTCTCTTCACTAGAACCTCAATAAAAAAAGGACAACCCCCCCCCAAAAAACAAATCCCAAACCAACCAACCAACCAACCAACCAACCAACCAACCAAACAAACAAACAAACAAACAAACAAACAAACAAACAAACAAACATTAACATTAAGTGAGCCACTTCCATTTCCATAATACATTCCTCAGAGCTGTTCTCACTTCTTTGTTTTTCAGGCTATAGATGATGCGGTTCAAGATAGGGGTTAAGATGCTGTACTGGAAGGAGAAGAGTTTGTCCAGAAATAATGGAGACCCTAAGTTTGGATTCATGTACCGTAAAAAGCCCGACATGTAGAATAAACTGACCATGATAAGGTGGGAGGTGCAGATGGAGAAAGGCTTTATGTCTGTCCTCCACGGGGAGTATCCTCAGTATAATGGAGATGATGCGAATGTAGGAGACCAGGGTGAGAAAGAAAGAGCTCATTCAAAATATTACAAGAGTTGTAAGAAGCATCGTGCTTCTTGTCAGTGCAGGACAAGACCAAAAGAGAAGAGAGCTGACAGCTGAAATGGCTGATTCAGAAGTTTCATGTTAGTATGGGAATAGTGTTTAACAGTGCATACAAGACATCCATTATCCATCCAATGACCACTAGCTGACTGCAGAATTGTTTGTTCATAGTCCCCATGTAGTGCAATGGATCACATATGGCAGAATATTAATCGTAAGCCATTACTGAAAGGATGAAAACTTTAGTAAAACTAGACACGATAAAAAAGAACAT
>NW_020686036.1:0-355 GCF_002925995.2 Terrapene triunguis
AGGGAGAGAGATGGGGAAGGAGAGAGACCGAGGAGGAGAGAGAGAGAGAAGGAGAGAGAACGAGGGAGAGAGAACAAGGGAGGAGAGAGAGAGAGAGAGGGAAGGAGTGAGACCGAGGAGGAGAGAGAGAGAACGAGGGAGGAGAGAGAGAGAGAACGAGGAGGAGAGAGAATGAGGGAGGAGAGAGAGAGGGGAAAGAGAGAGAATGTAGAGGAGAGGGGGAAAGAGAGAGAGGGAAGGAGAGAGACCGAGGAGGAGAGAGAGAGAGAAGGAGAGAGAACGAGGAGGAGAGAGAGAGAACGAGGGAGGAGAGAGAGAGAGAGGGAAGGAGTGAGACCGAGGAGGAGAGAGAGAG
>NW_020686036.1:455-1154 GCF_002925995.2 Terrapene triunguis
ACGAGGAGGAGAGAGAGAACGAGGGAAGGAGAGAGAGAGGGAAGGAGAGAGAACGAGGGAAGGAGAGAGAATGAGGGAGGAGAGAGAGATGGAAGGAGAGAGCATGAGGAGGAGAGAGAGGGAAGGAGAGAGAACGAGGAGGAGAGAGAATGAAGGAGGAGAGAGAAGGGGGGAAGAATGGAGAACGGGGGGGGGAAGGCGAGAGAACGAGGGAAGGAGAGAGAGAGAGAGGGAAGGAGAGAGAATGAAGGGGGGGAATGAGAGAGAACGAGGGGGGGGGCAAGCGCACGGAAGGTGGAGGGGACCAGAGGAAGGGGTTGATCCTGCAGGTCTGGGCCCCCCTCAGCCACAAACCTTCCCACCCCAAAGGCAGTTAACTTCTGGTGGCGCTGGGAGAATGGGGGAAACCCGGCCTGTCAGACCCCTGGTCGCTGCCACCAGTAACACCCCCCCACCCCTGCACAACGCCCCATTCCCTGTTACCCAGAATCCCCCGGAGCCCCAGCCTGTGCCAGCGCCCCATTCCCTGTTACCCAGAATCCCCCGGGGCCCAGCCTGTGCCAGCGCCCCGTTCCCTGTTACCCAGAATCCCCCAGGGCCCAGCCTGTGCCAGCGCCGCGTTCCCTGTTACCCAGAATCCCCCAGGGCCCAGCCTGCCCCAGCGCCCCATTCCCTGTTACCCAGAATCCCCCGGGGCCC
>NW_020686037.1:0-1229 GCF_002925995.2 Terrapene triunguis
CTGACACCCTCCTTTCTGGGACTAGGACGGCCACATCCCAGATTTGATCCTGGTTATTTCCCAGCAGTTCCTCTACGGACATGTGCGGTAACCGGTTAGATCCCCCCAGCAACCCGATCGAACAGCCCCCCCTCTGACCTCACGGCACTGCCTGGCATGCGACGCCCCGGGGGGTGGGAATCACCCTCCGGCTCCCAGAACCAGAGGGGAAAATGTCCCAGCTGGGGTTGTCTCCGCTGGCCTTGGGCCCAGCTGCTGGCTTTGTGGCTGCTCAAGGCCCCCCTGCTCTAACCCACTAGACCCCACTCCCCTCCTGAGCCAGGGAGAGAACCCAGGAGTCCGGGCTCCCAGCCCCCCCTGCTCTGACCCACCTGACCCCACTCCCCTCCCAGAGCCGGGGAGAGAACCCAGGAGTCCTGGCTCCCAGCCCCCTCTGCTCTGACCCACCTGACCCCACTCCCCTCCCAGAGTTGGGGAGAGAACCCAGGAGTCCGGGTCAGCACTGATTGCTGGAGAGACACCCCCTCCCCTCCTGCACTGTGAGTCCTTGGGTCCCCCCCTGGCCTCAGGGAGATGGGCTTTGGGTTGCAGTGTGGGGTGAGGGCTGGGGGGTGCTCGGAGGGGGGTTATTTCCATAGGGAAGTTGGGGGCCTGTTCCGTGGTGCGACCGCCTCTCTGGCAGAGCGTCCTGGTGTGATTCGAAGTGGGACAAGGCGTGTATCCCGCACGGCCTCCTCAGAGCCTATTCTGTGGGATCTGAGGCCTGGGAATTAAGTCGCAACGTCGCTCGGGGGTGTGAGCCCCCCCCCCGAAGACATAGATTTACCGACCTGAGCCCCGGTGTGGACGGCGCTCGGTGGACGGCAGACCCAGCCGCAGCCTGCCGACGAGGCGGATTCACTCCGCCGAGCAGCCCGGCTGGCCCCTGGTGCATCTACATGGGGCTGGAGCGTTTCATGTGTAGACAAGGCTGGCGGCGGATCGGAGACGTCTCCGGGGGTTGGCATGGCTGGCGTGGGGTGGGATGGCCAGGCAGTGGGTGCCCGCAGCCGGCCGGAGGCAGCAGCAGTGAGGCTGGGGGGATGGGTGTGAGATTGTGGGGAGTGGGGGCTAGTGGTTAGAGCAGGGTGGGGGGTGGGCTGGGAGCCAGGACTCCTGGGTTCTCTCCTGGGGGTTTGTGGTTGACTCTCCCTTCATCGCTCTCCCAGCTCCCACCTGCAACCCCCACC
>NW_020686038.1:0-1961 GCF_002925995.2 Terrapene triunguis
TGCAGCCAGTGGGGCTGGGCAGGTCACGGGGCTGGGAATCCCCCCCCCCCTCCCCCCCCTTCCCCCCAATCCCGTCCTGCCTCCCCCCATCTCCCCCCCGGTCCCGTCTCCCCCCATCTCCCCCTTCGTCTCCCCCCCAACCCCACTGCAGGCTCCGGCCCAGGGGCTGCCCCTCCCCCCGGGCAGGGCGGAGCTAATGACGGGCCCCGCCCGCAGCGCAGACTCAGGGGAGGGGCAGGCCCCACGTGGGGCGGACGCACTCCTGGCGGGGGCGGGGCCGAGCGGTGACTCTGCCCCAGTGTCCGTGGTGGGGAAGCCCCCCGATCTGCGCATGCCCAGAGCCGGGAGACACAAATCTCTTCACCGGCCCCGGGAGAGGCTCCAACGGCCCCGCAGGAGCCAGGCAGAGCCGCAGCGCCCCGCGCGCATTCGCAGCCGGGTCGGGGCCCGCCCCCCGCCCGACGTCACTTCCGGTACAGAGAGAGTCTGGAACTACATCTCCCAGCCTGCCCCAGGGGCGCTTCCGCCCTGTTCAGCTCAGGTAAGGGAAGGATTCAGCAGCTGTTACTGCGCATGTTCCGTGCGGGGAGGAAGGGGGGGGTAAGGGGCGGGGCTGTGGAGAACCCCCCCCTCCCCGCCTGGCGCCCCGCGTCACTTCCGGGCCAGCTGCGGGGGGAGCTTCGGGCCCACGGGAGAGCCGGTAAGAGCGGAGCGGGATCGGGGAGGGGCGCCCGCCCTGGGTCCGAGACTCTCCCGCCCTGTGCCAGGCCACAAGCTGGGGCGTGGCGGTGGGTCCTTGCGCGGCCTCCGTAGCTATGGGGGCGTGGCGGGAAACCCCCGGGGGAGAAAAGTGTCTGTGTGTGAGTGTGTCTCTGGGTGTTGCACTTGCCCATCCCCCACTGCTGCCCCCTTCCCTGCTCCAGGGACCTTCCCCCCCCGCCCCCTTCAAACTGCCCCCCCGGGCTCCCTGCGGCCCGTGTGAAGGGGGGGAGGGGAACCGTCACTGTCTGTGTGTGTTGGACAGTCACATAAAATCCCTTCAAACTGCCCCCTCCCCCTCCCCCTCCCCTTATTTCATAGCCACAGAAAATCCCCTCCCCTCCCCCCGTCTGGGGGTTTGTCTCTCCTGTTACCAACTGCGGAGTTTGTGACCCGTTTTCTGCACAACTCTCATAGATGGATATAAAATATCCTAAAATCCCCCCTCCCCCCGCCACGTTCTCTCTCGTTCTCTAGTTCTACTTGAATGGGCCCAGAGTGTTGGGCCCTGTCTCGCTAATGATAAAACACGAACCACAGGTCAGATTAACCCCTTTGCTCCGGTTCTTCAGCGTGACTACACATTTATTGCAAATGTTGCTTCTTTCCTCTCTGTTCATTTATCAAGTAGTGATGGGAAATACTCAGATTTTACTTCTGATCAACAACTGACATATGCTGTGGAGTGTAGTTTTTTTGGGGTGGGGTTGGGTTTTTGTCCTGAATTGCCTGACATTATGTTGTAGTGTATTCTGTATATTTTGTCTTTATACCAATATATTGCATAGCATCCTAGAAATGTAGGGCTGGACAGGACCTCAAGCTGTCATCAAGTCCAGCTCTCTCTGCTGAGGTAGGACCAAGTATATGTAGATTATCTCTGACAGAGGTTTGTCCTACCTGTTTTTAAAAACTTCCAGGGAAAGAGACTCCACGGCCCCCCTTGTAAGACTATTCCAGAACTGAACTACCTTAGCTCTGGGTGACACCCACACAGATTTTAGTGGTGAGCAGCTGTGGAGAGAGGAGACCCCAGTGAGTGGGCAGCTGGGGAAAGAGACTAAAGTTGGGAGGAGAAACATTGACGTGTCCAAGGTCACCCAGGCTGTCTGTGACAGAGCTAGACATAGATCCCAGTTCTAGGGCTGTTTTGGGTACTGAAGGTCTCTGCCACGCTGGTGTTTTAGGCATTGGTGCAAACC
>NW_020686039.1:0-1433 GCF_002925995.2 Terrapene triunguis
TGGATATTATCAGAGCAGCGCAAGTGTGTGTCATAAGCCCTATACTGCTATCAACTAATGGAGATTCTCCGCTAGCTCAGGTGCTGGGGCCTGGGTTCCTGGAGCAGAAGGGTGCCGTTTTAACCCTGCTGTCACCATGTCCAGCATTGAGTGATGACAGGGAAGGTATGGGGGGGGCAAGAATTTGATACAGGGGGGGAAACAGGCACAGGAGGGCTGACACCCTTAGTGGTAGCGCTGGGAATAGAACCCAGGAGTCCTGAGGCCTAATCTAGTACCCTACCCACTGGCCCGCACTGCCTCTCCTGATGCTGGGTGAGCACATCCACAGAACAGAGATGATGTCCTAGGCGCCTTTGGCATGGGCCTGCAGAGTCCATTCCACCTGGGTGCCGGGATCCAGTTCGGGTCTTCCCCCCTCTTCCGTTTCTAAGAGAATTTACGGGCTCAGGAGGGGGGTGGAGTTTGCCTTCTAGGCTCCGCCTGGAATGGTGGCAGGGAAATCCTGGACTGGAATCCTGCCCATAATGCACCCATCTGGAATGGACTCAGGCTGCAATCCCGGCTCTGGGCCCCTGGCAGGGCGTGTGTCAATGGGCCCCCATCCCATCAGGGGAGGCCATGCAGGGGGAGTTCGGGGCTGGGTGGAGGGGGATTCGATTGACCCTGCTATAGCCCGGAGATTCCCACGGTAACCCCCCCCCAAGACATGGGTAAGCCCAGGGGTGCCCGTCAGGGAAGTTCCCCGCCTCGGCCAGAGGGGGACACTGCAGAGCACGTCCCGTTCCCCCCCCCCCCGTTTGTAGCTGATTGGCCTTGCTGGAGCTCAGCCTGCGCTCTGGCCACATGTTCCCTGCCTGGCCAGGCCCCTGCTGAATGGCTGGCCGGCCTCCAGCACATCTGCAGGGAGCGCGGCCCAACGGCTGCAAAACCTGGAGGCCATGACGACAGCAGAGGCCACTCCAGCCTGTTTCCTCCCCCTGGGAGGCCACCTCCCAGCTGGGTCCCAGAGCCCGAGCCCCCCCACAACCAGGCACCTGCTGCTACCCCGGCTCCATCGCCCGCCCCTCTGCAGATTGGAGAGGAGCGCCTGACTCCCCCTCCAGAGTCCCCCCCCCCAATCTGCCATCAGCTTGAGGACCAATTGGGTTTGATCTTTGCGGCCCCTGTTGCAAATAGATCCAGTGCCTCCCCCACTTTGTCAGGCCATTTGGGGGACCCCCCGGCTTCGCCTGAGGACTGGAGCAGCCCAGGGACCACGTGGCCTCCCCCACCATCGGCTCTTGAGCTAAGGCTGGGGTGGGTGTGACCCTATGCAGCCCTGATGGGGTTTAATGCACCCTCCTGTGTCCCAGAAAGCAGGCCAGGCCTCATTTGGGGGGGGCAACTGGGGACAGGGAACTGAGCATCCCGGCATTCTGTGTTGGGGGGGG
>NW_020686040.1:0-1635 GCF_002925995.2 Terrapene triunguis
CCCGCGTGGGCGTGGGGCGGCCCCGGCCCCGCCCCTGGGTGGGTCCCGGTCCCAGCCCCGGCTCCACGGGCCCCGGTTAACCCCCCCCCCCCGGGCCCAGGGGGACCCCGCGGCCAGGCCAGCCCCGGGATCGCCCCCCCCCCACGCGCGGCCCCCACGCCGGAAATGGGGGGGGCGGGGGCAGCCCGCTACTGCTGGCGCCTCTGTGGGCGGAGGGGGCCCTGCGGGTCGGGGTCCGCGCTCAGCCCCCACGTGGGGCTGTTTGACTTTGTCCCCTAGAAAGCGCCCCACAGCCCCCACGTGACCTGAACCCCCCCGGAATTAACAGCAACTCCCTCCAGCTCCAGGGCCACACAGCTGCGGAGGCCGGAGCAGCCGAGCTGCGGCCCTGGGTCAGACAGGCCCCATCTCGCCCCAGATCCCATCATCCCCCGCAGCCCTGCCCCAGCTTTGGGGGAGAGCCCAGAACAGGGCAGCTGGACGAGCCCCCGCGTCCCCTCCCAGCTCCTGGCGGTCAGAGGTTTAGGTCGCCCCGAGGTGGCTGCGGCCCTGCCCGTGAACTGACCCAGTTATACTTTGGGCCTTCACAACATCCCCTGGCGAGGAGTTCCACAGGTTAACCGCGCATTGCATGGAAACGCACTGCCTCTCGCTTGTGGGAAACCTGCTGCCTGTTCAGTTCATTGGCGACCCCAGGGAAAGGGGAAATAACTCTCCCTAGTCACTTCCTCCCTTTCATTGCGGCTGGGTCTCTGAAAACACCCAGTGGGCAGCGGCTGTCAAAAAAGCAAACAGAATGCCGGGAATCATTAGGAAAGGGGTAGATAAGACAGAAAATATCCTGTTGCCTCTGTATAAATCCATGGGACGCCCACACCTTGAATACTGCGTGCGGGTGTGGTCTCATCTCAAAAAAGTGATATTGGAATTGGAAAAGGTTCACAAAAGGGAAACAAAATGATGAGAGTTTGGAACGGCTGCCATATGAGGAGAGATTAATAAGACTGGGACTTCTCCGCTTGGAACAGAGATGACTCAGGGGGGATATGATAGAGGTCTATACAATCATGACTGGTGTGGAGAAAGTAAATAAGGGAGTGTTATTTACTCACAACACATGAACTAGGGGTCACCAAATGAAATCAATAGGCAGCAGGTTGTGAAGGTCCATGACAATAACAGGGTTCAGAAAAGGACTAGATAAGTTCCTGGAGGGTAGGTCCATCAATGGCTACTAGCCAGGCTGGGCAGGGATGGGGTCCCTGGCCGCTGTTTGCCAGAAGCTGGGAATGGGCGACAGGGGATGGATCACTTGATGATTCCCTGCTCTGTTCATTCCCTCTGGGGCCCCTGGCATTGGCCACTGTCGGCAGACAGGACACTGGGCCAGATGGACCTTGGGTCTGACCCAGTCTGGCCGTTCTGATGTTCTCCCTCCCAGCCTGATTTTCTCGCCCTCTCTCCTATCCCCCCTCAGTCATCTGTCCTGGGACAGGAGCCGTTCCAGCCCTGGGATCATCCTGCTGCTCTGGGCAGTGTAGCTAGGCCCATCTGGGACAGGACCCAAACCGCGCTGAGTTCGAAGGGGCTGGGAGCTGGAAGCCAAACCAAATTAGTTACAAATTAGCCCCAGAT
>NW_020686040.1:1735-3640 GCF_002925995.2 Terrapene triunguis
GAGTGAGGCTTTTCCGCACCGCCGGCCCCCCTCCCGGGAGGATCACATCCAGCCCCCTAGCCTGGCTGGGGGGGCTCTGCTCTGGGACCAGGTGATTCTCCCAGGGCTGAGCAGGGCATGGGGCGCAAGGAGCTGGTTTGCCACGCGGCTGCCAGTGCCTCGTGGGGCTGGGCAGCTGTCCAGGGAACGTGGCTCCGGCGTGGAAGCAGGCGGCCTGTGGGAGCGAGAGCTGGTTTCCCTTGCAGATAGCGCGGTCCAGAGCACGACAGCCTGTGGCAGGTGCAGGAGCCGACAGCGCCGGGGGCTGAATCGCCTGCTCCAGGGAGCCTTTGAGTCCCCGCACCGCTGAGCCAGCCAAGTTTAGCCATGTGGGAGGACAGCGGGGGAGCCAGGACTCCTGGGTTCTGTTCCAGGTCTTGGAGGGCTAATGCGCCAAAGACTGGTGCAGGGGGCTGGGAACCAGGACTTCCAGGCTCCACTGCCAACTCCACCCGCCTCGCTGCGTGACCCTGGGCAGGTCACTGGCTTGTTCCGTGCCTCAGTTTCCCCCTCTGGGGAATGCAGACAATGCCGGGCTGTTGTCGAACTGCCTTGTAAAGTGACTTCATTTTACCCAGGAAAGTCCCTGGGTGCTGGGCTGGCGTCAGCCCAGACAGGACAAACCTTCCTTTATGTCCCTGTTGCAATGGCAGACCCGGTTCAGTCTCGGGGGGGGCGGGGGGAGCTGTCAGTTAGGGGCAGGACCTTGGTTTTAAATGTCTCCCTCATACCCTTGTGTTTTATGGCCTCCATCAGGGCATTACAGAGAGACCATCCCACCCACCACCACGATCAGCCACCAGCAGCGTGTGGTCTGGGCCCTCGGGCCGCGGGCACTCTGCCTGCTGCCCACGGCACGGGCCGGGCGAGGAGCTGGAGCGTGACTTTAGTATCTGTAGTGTGTAGTGCCTAGCGGTCCCACCCGAGACCAGGGCCCCCCGTGCCAGGCCTGGCACAAACACAGAGGAGGAGCCAACCCCTGCCCAGAGAGCCTGACCCCTAACTCGATAGGCCAGGGGATCAGGGCACTGAGGCCCAGAAAGATTTGGTGACTTGCTCACGGTGGGTGCAGAGCTCAGAAATGACCCCAGGTGAGCAGTTAGACCTGGAAACAGCGTCCCCTAGAGGGGAAAGGCCCATGCCCCATTCCCAGCCCCCCCCCAGCCAGCCAGGCCCTGCCCTGGGGCTGGATCACCCCCTAGAGAGGTGCGGCCCATCGCTCCAGATTAGATAGCAGCAGGGTGAGGTGTACGGCAACTCCTCCCTCCTGCCCTGCCCAGGGACAGCTCAGCGCTGCCAGGTCGGGGAGCCCCAGGGCACAGGCTGCCCAGAGCCAGGACTCCTGGGTTCTATTCCTACCTCTGTGCTCACAGACTAGGTCACCCTGGGCAGGTCCCTTCCCCTCCCTGCGCCTCTCCCCACCCCCGCTGCTCACCTCTGTACAGCTGGGCCCAGAGGGCAGCCTGCCCGCCTCTGCGTCCAGCTCCCGGCACCCCCCGCTCGGGCCTGAGCCAAGGGGCCTGGAGCAGGACACCCCCCCAGGGGTGCCCAGAGGACGCTGGGGGCTGGGACCTGCATGCCAGGGAAGAAGGGAAGAGCCAGCGGCCCCGGCAAGCTCCCTGCCACCCCACTCCCTGGCAGGCCCCCTCCGGGAGCTCCCAGCGCCCTCGGCAGGCCCTGAGCCCCAGCCTGGGCTCGGCTCTGCAGGTCTCGCACACGCCAAGGCTGGGCAGCAGGGCAGGGGTCCGGGGACTCCGCTGCTGGGGTGGGGCAGGGGGCCCGGATAGGACAGTTACCTGTTCCGTAACTGGCGTTCTTCAAGATGTGTTGCTCCTGTCTATTCCACAGTAGGTGTGCGTGCTCGCC
>NW_020686041.1:0-3582 GCF_002925995.2 Terrapene triunguis
GTGATCCTCTTCCTGGTGGGCTCGAAGAAGGATCTGAGTGTGAGTGTGGGTCCCAGCCCCCCCAAGCTGAATGGCGCTTGCCGGGGAGAGCCTGGGGCCACCCCTCATTGTCCTGGGGGGCTCGACTCAGCAAACTCCCTAGGACAGAGCCCTGGGGTCGATCTAGGCCATGGAGCTGCCTTCCATCCCCCTGTCTGTCCCAGCCAGCCCCCAGGAGCCGTCCCCCCAGCACCCCACGGGCCCCTGCCATGGGGCTGGTCCCAGGCGGTGACCTCCTGTCTCCTCCCGCAGCCGCCCGCACAGTACAGCCTCATGGAGAGAGACGCCATCAAGGTGGCCAAGGAGATGCGGGCGGAGTACTGGGCTGTCTCCTCGCTCACCGGTGAGTGCCGGGGCAGGCTGTGATGAGGGGGGGTCAGAGGGGAGAGGTGCCCCTGGCTGCTGCCTCTCTCGGCCCCCTAGAGTGGAAGCCTGGTGCCCCCAGGGCTGAAGCATAGCCCAGTTTTCCCAGCTGGCATCACTGTTGAGGGGTCTGACCACCCTTTGCCCCCCACCCCCACGTTCTGCATTCCTGCCCCCAGACCTCCCCTCAGCACACTCATGCCTGTGCCAGCCTCAGACACCGAGCGCCCTCTGCCCCGCTGTGGGCATCGCCCCGGGCACGGCTCACTGCTGGCAGGCGGTGACCACGCAGCTGCCCACGGCTCGGTGTACCCCAGAGTACGGTCCCAGCACTGGCACATCCCCGGGGCTGGGAGCCAGGGACGGAGGGGTCACTGTCGGCTCTCTGGGCAGGGGAGAACGTGAGGGAGTTTTTTTTCCGCGTGGCCTCGCTGACCTTCGAGACCAGCGTGCTGGCCGAGCTGGAGAAGAGCAGCGCCAGGAAGATCGGGGACGTCGTGCGTGAGTATCCACCTCGCGGCCGCTGGGATCCCAGCCAGCACCACCACTGTACATTGATCTGACGCCCGGGGGCATCTAGCGCTGGGCTGGCTCCGCTAGGTAACCACAGAGCAGGGGCGGGGCAGGGCTCCTCCCCCACGCCCTGCAACCCGCCGGGCGCTGCCCTAGGGGGACCCTCCGGCTCTGGGGGAGAGCGCAGCCCCGGCCCCTCTGCTGAGCTGCAGCAAGGGCCAGTCCCCTAGGCTTCCCACGGGAGCCGCGAGTGGGGGGCTGGGAACAGCTGGTGGCACTCCCGACCCCGGCAGGCTTGGAGCTGGCAGCCCGGGCGAAGGTCTCCGTGGCACTGGAGGGGGCTGGGGCGCTCACTGTACTTCCCGGGATCCCACGTGTGCTGCTTTCCTAGGGATTCACAGCACGGACAGCGACCTGTACCTGACGGCGCAGAGGAGGAAATCCAAGTGCTGCCGCTGACGGGGGACGCCAGCCCCGCCCCGCTGCGTGCACCGAACTCTCTTCGCTACCAAAGAGCTGCTGGCGGATCCCAGCTGTGGGCCTGCGGGGGCTGGTGCCTGCTCAGCGGAGATCCCTCCCCCCGGCTCAGCTCCTGCCCCCGCCGCTCACCCTGCTCACCCAGAACTATTCCTTCCCTCTGCGCCCTGGGCCGGGGCAGCTGGGAACCACGGCCTGGCTCCAGCTCCTGGGCTGGGGCTGGGCTGAAGCACAGGCAGCAGCCAGGCGTTGGGAAGAGCTGCCGGCACCGCTCCTTGCCCTGACCGGCCAGGTGAGCGATGGAGGCAGCTGAGCACCCCTCCGTTCTGTGCCCTGCAGTGCCCCCCTCCTGGCTGGGACAGGAATCCCCCCTCCCTCCCGGGCTAGGGCAGAGCGTGGTCTCTGCGTGCCCCGGCCCTGTCCCCTGCTGGCCTCGTGGCTGGGGCTGGCTGGGCAGGGCGCTGCCCTGCTTTCGCTCCGCTGGTGTTAATGCTGCCAGGAGCCGGCCGCGGAGCCAGGCAGCGTCCTGCCCACCTACTGCAACAAGAGTCAGGAAGCAGCTGGAGCAGTAGCCTGGGACTTGCCCCAGACCCTGCTGCCTGCAGAGAAAGGGAAGAGACTGCACAAGCTCGTTAACTATGCAAATCAGTGTGTAATCAACAAAGGGGAGAGGTCTCCTGGCGCTGACGCTATGTAATAAAGCCGAATTTCTACGCTTTTTTAAAAAAAAGAAAATACCCAGTGATTGGGGGTGTGGGGACCAGTGCTGGCCGGATTTCCTCTGGGAGCGAGGGTGCGAAGCATTCTGTGACGCCTCGACAGGGTGGGAGCTGCTCGGGGGGGGGGGGGGGGGGGGGAGGGGCATTAGAACAAGGAGGAAGCAGCTTAGGGCTGCAGCCCCATCCCCCCAGCACACTGAGCGCACAGCAGCTGAGCGCCCAGCCAGCCAGAGGAAGAAGGAGCAGCGTGCCTGATTTCAGACAGACGCTGGGGGCGCTGCCAGCAGGGAGCTGGGCCATGCCCAGACCAAGATTTCCTTCTGCTCTCAGGGAGTAACAGACTTCAGGGAGGCGACCTAGGGCTCCCCAGGGCAGCAGCTGGGTGGGGGGTGTTGGCAGAGGTGGGGGCCAGCGTGGGGCAGGTTTGATACGCAGCAGCAAGTGGTGAGATTGCTCCCCAGACGCAGGGGCGCAGCTGGTGTCTGAGCACTGTCCTTGCCCACGTGATGCAGCCATTCTGGAGGGCGCAGGAGGACATCCGTGATTAGTAAGGGTTACATGGCTTAATTGGATTAGACTGGGGTGGGGGAGGGGAAGCAGCTCTTCTGGAAGCTGTGACCCCTCCCGGCCTCTGGGAGCAGGGACAACCCACGGGCCATGGAGCACGTGGTCCCGGGCACCTTGGTGCAAGGCTCAGCTGCAGAGCAGGAGATCCCATTAATTATGCCTGGCCAGGCGTGGCCCCAAAGGCCTGGAAGGACTACAGCTGGTGCCTGTTGAATTGGGGCATCAGGTGCTGGGGGACACACTGTGAACACTTGTAATGCTCCTGGATCCACTTGCCACCCTCACTGTCCTCGATGCAGATGGCAGCGATGCCTGTGCAACATGAAGCAGAGCGGTGGGGTTACAGTGGGGACCCAGACAACCAGAGACCCTCGAGCTCAGTGCTGGCTGAGCTGGGCAGTGCCTGGGGAGGGGCTGTGGCGGGAAGGCTGCATTGCTGTTGGCACAGCTGCGTCCATGCTCCCCGTGCCAGTCGCTGTGGGGGGGTGCCACCCTCTGCTGGGCACTGCCAAGGACGGGCAGCAGCCCACACATGGCAAGAACTAACCAGCGCTGTCAATGACGCACGCCAGCCTGTGCCCTCGCCCCAGGAGACAGCCCGGGCCCAACACTGCATGGGTGACCAGTTGCATTATGGGGGGAGTTCACCTTGCTCAGGAACCTCTGGCTGGGGACAGGCCTGATCCCATCTGGCAAACCCGACTTTCTCCTGCCCTGTCCGGGGGGCAAGACAACGCGAGGCAGCACCCGGCTCCCCTGGGTCAGGGCGCTGCCTCTCACTGAGGGGACAGACTCCACCAGCAAAGGGGCTGATGCTTCAGGCCAAACTGTGGAGGGGAGAGATTGGGGGCCCCCCAACACCCTACCAGGACTCTGGCCAGTCATACCTGTCTATTTCCTGTAA
>NW_020686042.1:0-1082 GCF_002925995.2 Terrapene triunguis
AGCTCAGAGCGGGGAGCCGCAGGGCCCTGCCCGGGTGGGGGGGCCGCAGAGGTGCTGAGTGACACCAGTGGCACCGCACAGGGTGGGCGACACCGTGCCCTGGGGGGGGGGGCCTGGGCTGGGGGCCAACGGGGGCGCCTGGCTGCCAGTGGTCACCCGCCGGGTGTGTGGGGTGTGGCCAGAGCTCTGCCCCACACGCTAACCCTGCAGCCACGCTGCTCTGTGCCCACGGGGCCCCCCTGCTGGCGCTGGGCTTGTGGGCGGGGCAGGAGCCCCACCTGCCGCCAGTCGGAACAGCTGAGCCCTGGGTGCTGGGTGCCCAGGCCGGCCCAGCCAGCTGGAGGGGGCGTTGGAGACACGGGGCAAGGGAGGGTCTCTGGCCTGGGGCTCTCGGCTGGGGAGGGGGCAGGGAGCCCGATTCTCTGGTCTGCACTCACCCCCCCGGGGGGGTCCCCAGCCCTCCCCCTCCCCATGGAGAGGCTGCAGACGCTGGCACTTACTGCTCGGAAGGCAGCCAGGTTATTCTCAGCTTCCTCCTTCAGGTGGATCTCCTCCTGCAGCCTGGGGGCAGAGAGGGGGCGTCAGGCGGGGGGCTGGGGGGCAGGCAGTGCGAGCCGGGGCAGGACTGTCCATGGGGCAGGTGGAGGGGCAGCCCAAGGCCGGAGGGATGAAGCAGGGCCAGGCAGGCTGCCACGGGAGGGGGCTCCCTGCCCCGCATGGGGCCTGGGCCGGCACAGCCCCCAGTCGCTGGAGGGCCCCTTGTTCCGCATTCCCGGCGCTGGCTGGGGGCCAGCGGCCTGGCCACCCGTTCCCTATTATAGTCAAAACCAGAGCCCAGCACAAAGGCTGAGGTCACCCAGCGACGCACGCCTGCCCCTTCCTTATAGGGGAGCCGGCCGAGGGGCTGGGGCCGAGCACAGTGCGGCGGGGGCATGGGGGGGGGCTGGGGGATCCGCAGGGTTAGGATGCAGAGTTGGGGCTGCAATACCAGGGGCAGGGAGAAGAGATTCAGGGACACAGGGCTCCGATATGGGGGGAGGGGGGCACCTGGGGCTCAGGGACCCCAGATGCGATATGGGGGG
>NW_020686043.1:0-2552 GCF_002925995.2 Terrapene triunguis
AATTACGCTGTTTGTATTATTTACAATCCGTGGAGAGCAGCTGCCCGCGATTCCGCTGCTGGTTCCTTTGATCCTTAGAGCAGCGAGTGACGCTGGGAAACCGGGGGCGCGGGACTCTGGGGGCTCCTGTCCTGCTCTCTGGGGTACACTGGGGGCTCCGCCCGCCGCCCGCTCCCGGTGACAGCCCCCCGCCCTCGCGCCCCGCGTGTGCAGGAAAGAGGCGCTAAAATATGATTTAAAAAAGAAAGAAAAAAGAAAAATCAATTTTAATTTCGGCTCCGAAGATTGTGTGAGCAGGCGGCGGCTCGGCACTTTAGCTGTCTGCTCATTCCCCGCGCGGCTCTGTCCCCGCAGCGTGACGGGCCAGGGCTACAGCCCCCCTCAAAGTCCCCCCCAGCCACAGCCTGACAATGGGGCGCTACGAACCCCAGAGAGACACTTCCTCAGCGTTCGGCCACTGCCCGGCATTGGGCTGGGCGCGACCACAAAACCTGGGCTCTTTATCCCCTTCAACCTGGAACCAAAGCGCCACGTCCGCGCACGGCTTGGGGGGTCGGGGGGGCTTGGGCGGTTGTTTGGTTTTTCCCTCCTTTTTAAACCACCAGATTCTTTAAGGTCTTCGGGGAAAACGCAAAGAATTTAGTTGGCGATTGAGTCAATTCAACCTCAGTCGGGGAGTGTAAAAATACATCGGTCTAGCAACAACTGAGGAGTTGAAAAGTCCTTTGGATTTGTGTGTGTGTGTGTGTGTGTGTGTGTGTGTGTGTGTGTGTGTATGTTTACTAGCCATTAACGGGTCATATAGTGTACTTTGATATCTAGCAATCTATAGGTCATATCATGAAGATCTCTGACATACTCTCTACGTACTGTTCCCAAAGTATATCATATTTAATAGGGCATATCTAGCTGTCTGTCTGTCTGTCTATCCCCATACACCCCCTCTATCTATCTATCCCCATACACCCCCTCTATCTATCTATCTATCCCCATCCGCACCCTCTATCTATCTATCTATCTTCCCTCCCTCCATCTTTCTATCTATCTATCTATCTATCTATCCCCATCCACCCCATCTATCTATCTATCTATCTATCTATCTATCTATCTATCTATCCATCCATCCCCATCTATCTATCTATCTATGGAATATTTGATATATGTGTGTGTATTTTATACAGCTGATATCTCTATATACAATATTTTCTCTACGTGTGTGTTTAATACAATATTCATACTTAATGTAAATAATGTCAGAGATCATGAAATTCCATCGATTGCTAGATATCAAATGTACATCATCACTATAATTAATATCAATGATATTGTCTTGTACCTACTCAGTGCAGTCAGGATTTCCCCGCAGATATATTTGGGCTGTATGATCTATGGAGAGTGTGTGGCCATGGCACTACATGTGATATGTTTCTATATATAACGAAGACGTTATTGAGTATATGATTATATACAACCTGTATTGTTCATTTCAATCAGCTGTCATATTCATGGCTTTACAAACTCGATCTAACACAAACTAGCCTTGTAAATCGTGTACCCGATCTATCAATTATAAATCTGCCTTATGTGCGTTATAGAAAATACCCCTGTATACATAGATATGGTAAATAGCAAATCTCTAAATAGTATAAATGACATATGAGCGATATTGTTAGCAGTTATATACACAACCACACAATACACATATTTTATATACAACATAAATTATATTAGTGATGAGCATAGCCTATAGGGATTATATATTAAGATACACCATATATAGTGAATATAACTGATCTCTCTATATCAATTATAAGCATGGTGTATAATACATAATTAATATAATTTCTTATACATTCTATTCATAATAACATCGACGTGGATTCCATACTGTTATATATGGAACAGATCTCAATTCTTTCTGAGTTAGATTACTGATACACACGACCTCCAAGGATCTCTCTAGTGTGTGTGTCTCTATCTATCTATAGTTAAGATCCATTCGGTAGCAGCCGCACAGGCCTGAGCGGTGCCGTCCCGCGTTGCGGTTGTGTAGATGTCGAGAAGTTACTGCGGAGAGTTCACGCAGTTGGTGCACACAGCGGAGATGCGCTTTGCCAGGGGCTCGGGGAGCCGGTAACAGGGGCAGGAAGGGGGCTAGAAATGGTCCCTTCGGACGCTTTACTCCGCGCGCGAGCGAGACTCGCAGGGAGGAGGGTGAAGCCGCAGGTCCACGAGTGAAGCTGGGATCTGCGTGGCCCTTTCTCCCCGGAGACACATCGAGAGAAGCCGGGGAAAGCCCAGGGAGCCGCGACCCGAAAGGGAACAACCCTTCGGCAAATGACAAGTGCTGAGCTGCGGCGCGGCAGATAAAACCATCGTTAGACACTGCGAGAAACGCGGTCATTGGGAATGACGGTGGTTAATGAATTCCCAGCTCAGATGCCCAGCGAACAGCTCTAAAGACCCATCTGACTGCGCGGCCATGGTTAGCGCCCCATCGATCCACCCCCCAGCCCCACCTGTCCCTCCAGCCAGTCCCACTGCCACTGCCC
>NW_020686044.1:0-389 GCF_002925995.2 Terrapene triunguis
GGGCTCAGAGTCACAGATCGGGGGGATTGTGAGGATCAGAGTCACAGGGATCGGGGGGATCAAGGCGGCTCAGAGTCACAGATCAGTGGGATTGCGCGGCTCAGAGTCACAGGGATCGGGGGAATTGGGGGGCTGAGAGTCATAGATCTGGGGGATTGGGGGCTCAGAGTCACGGGGATCGGGGGAATTGGGGGGAATTGGGGGGCTGAGAGTCATAGATCTGGGGGATGGGGGGCTCAGAGTCACGGGGATCGGGGGAATTGGGGGGAATTGGGGGGCTGAGAGTCATAGATCTGGAGGATTGGGGGGCTCAGAGTCACAGGGATCGGGGGAATTGGGGGGCTGAGAGTCATAGATCTGGGGGATGGGGCCTCAGAGTCATAGGGATC
>NW_020686044.1:489-1535 GCF_002925995.2 Terrapene triunguis
ATTGGGGGGCTGAGAGTCATAGATCTGGGGGATGGGGGGCTCAGAGTTGTGGGGATCGGGGGAATTGGCGGTTCTCGGGGAGGTTCTGCTGGACGGTTTTGGGGTCCCGGGAGGAAGGTGGGATTTTACCTCATCCTCTCTGGCCTCATGCAACTCTTCAGCTGCCGCCCGGCACCGTCCTGGCCGGCGGTACTGGGGGGCGCCCGGGGGGGTGCCCGGCCCTTCATCACCACGCTGTAGTTCTTGCCCTGGTTATTTGCCCAGTAGACGCCCTCATCGGTCTGGTACCGGATCACGAAATCCAGCCGGGCTTCATCCCCCTCCTCCTCTTCCTCGCCCTGCTCCTCCTGCTGGCCGGGGCCGAAGGGCAGGCTGAAGGTGAAGCGGTCGCTCAGCCCCCCGTCGGGCGAGCCCCCCGGCACGTAGCGGGCGGGGTGGTCGCGGTAGGTGCGCCAGCTGTCCCGGCTGGCCCGCACATGGACGGCTTTGCGATAGGTCACGTTCAGCACCCGCACGGTGCCCCGCAGCAGCCATGGCTCGCCCGGCTCCGGCGCCAGCACCTCCTCCAGCTCCACCATGGCCCGGCGCAGCCGCACCAGCCGCTCCGGCTCGCCCTGCCCCGCCGGGGGCAGCACGAAGGCGGGCAGGAGGTAGGGGGCGAGGGGCGGCTGGCCGGCGGGGGACAGCACCCCGGGGGGCGACTCGGGCGAGGGGGGCGGCCAGGGCTGGTAGCGCCGCAGGCGGGTCAAGGGCAAGCCCAGGGCATCGGCGAACAGCACCCGGCGCGCCCCCGCTGCATGCTGGGAGAGCGGCTCCTGGCCGGGCCCCATCGCATGCTGGGACAGCGGCTCTTCGCTGTGCCCCAGTGCATGCTGGGAGAGCACCTCCTGGCTGGGCCCCATGGCATGCTGGGAAAGCGGCTCTTCACTGTGCCCCAGTGCATGCTGGGAGAGCACCTCCTGGCCGGGCCCCATCGCATGCTGGGAAAGCGGCTCTTCACCGTGCCCCATGGCATGCTGGGAGAGCACCTCCTGGCTGGGCCCCAC
>NW_020686044.1:1635-1906 GCF_002925995.2 Terrapene triunguis
GGCATGCTGGGAAAGCGGCTCTTTGCCGTGCCCCAGGGCATGCTGGTAGAGCGCCTCCTGGCCGGGCCCCACGGCATGCTGGGAGAGCGGCTCTTCGCCGTGCCCCACGGCATGCTGGGAGAGTGCCTCCTGGCTGGGCCCCACGGCATGCTGGGAGAGCGGCTCCTGGCCGGGCCCCACGGCATGCTGGGAGAGCGGCTCCTGGCTGGGCCCCATGGCATGCTGGGAAGGCACCTCTTGGCCATGGCCCATGGCATGCTGGGAGTGGGGC
>NW_020686045.1:0-600 GCF_002925995.2 Terrapene triunguis
CGTCACGGGACCCCGGCGTCTGGGCGGCCCCCACGCGGTGTCACAGCCCTCCTGGGGACCCGGGCGTCCAGGCACCCCCTTGTCCCCTGTCACAGCCCCCCAGGGACCCTGGAATCCCTGTTTTCCCTGCTTAAGGCCCCTCTTGTTCCCCCCCAGCTAAGCTGCCAGCCCGGAGGGTCCCCCGTCAGGTGAAGAAGGAGCACCCCGACTCCTCCTCGGAGGGGGATGAGGTGGGGACCAGCAGGGGGGCTGCCCAGGCCCCCCTCACCCTGGATATGGTCAGCATGGTGAGTCTGGGGGCTGGGGGAGGCCAGGAGGTGTCTCCGAGGCTGGGGGGGAGCGGGATGTGTCTCCAGGGGGCTGGCCCCCCATCTCATTCTCTGCCTCCCCAGGAAGTGATGTCGGGGTCGGAGCCCACGGCCGGCGCCTCCCAGAGTTCAGATGATTCTGGCATCGAAACCAGCGAGTGCTGCCCTGACGCCGGGGTCCCATGTAAGAGTTGGGGGGGTCAGGGCAGGGGGTCAGTCGGCACTTGGGGGCAGGGCGGAGGGTCAGTGGAGGTGTTGGGGGAAGGACAGAGGGTGAGCGGGCAGTCGGGGG
>NW_020686045.1:700-1072 GCF_002925995.2 Terrapene triunguis
GGACAGAGGGTGAGCAGTGAGTTGGGGGTCAGGACGGGGGGGATCAGCAGGCAGTTGGGGGGATCAGCGGGCAGTTGGGGGTCAGGATGGGGGGATCAGTGGGGGAGTTGGGGGTCAGGACGAGGGGGATCAGTGGTCAGTTGGGGGTCAGGATGGGGGGGATCAGTGGGGTGTTGGGGACAGAGCGGGGGGTCAGTGGGGGTGTTGGGGGAAGGACAGAGGGAGAGCGGGGAGTTGGGGGTCAGGATGGGGGAGGATCAGCGGGCAGTTGGGGGTCAGGATGGGGGGCGTCTGTCCGTGACTCAGGCCCTGTTTCTTCACCAGCCCCAGATCTGAATGAGATCGTCATTAACGTCACGCTGGAGTCGGGGG
>NW_020686045.1:1172-1621 GCF_002925995.2 Terrapene triunguis
CCCCACAGCCCCCGACCCTGCCACTCCATAACCACATCCCGCACCTCATACACCGCCCACAACCTGTCCTCCCCACCTCCTCCCTGCCCCACACACCCCACAGCCCCCCACCCTGCCACCCCATAACCACATCCCGCACCTCATACACCCCCCACAACCCGTCCTCCCCACCTCCTCCCTCCCCCACACCCTCTTCCTCTTCCACCACTCCACAGCCCCCATAGCCTCTCTGCCCCATACCTCCCATAACCCCCTTTCTCTGCCCCAAACCCACATGCCCTCTGCCCCATCCACCCCTTAATTCCCTCCTCTGCCCCACACCTCCCATGCCCCTTGTGCCACTCACCCCATACGCCACTTCCTCTGCCCCATGCCCCCGATAACTCCCTTCCTCTGCCCCACGCCCCCGATAACTCCCTTCCTCTGCCCCACAGCCCCCATAACCCCCT
>NW_020686046.1:0-2778 GCF_002925995.2 Terrapene triunguis
GATGGCCGCCAGGTTGGCTTGAGCCCCAAGATGGCCGCCAGGTTGGCGCAACTGGCCGACCTCTGGGATGGCTGTCACACTGGCGTGACTGGCAGGTGGCGAGCCCCAAAATGGCCACCGTGTTGGTGTGACTGTCATCTAAGCTCAGGGCTGTTATTGTAGGGTCTCCGCTGAACCCTTTGTGGTCATCGTGCCCCTGAAAAGCACCAGCACTGACTGCTGGCTTGTTATTGTAGGGTCTCCAGCCATGCTCTAACCATTGGCTCTCCCCTTGCAGCCTGGTCCCGTCCCGCCATGGAGGCCGCGGCCGTGGAGGAGGGCGAGGTGACCTCTGGGATGCAGTCCCTGGCGGTGGAGGACGCCCCGGAGCTGGTGCCAGCTGCAGCGGAGGAGGATGGGCTGGCGCCGGAAGGGGCGGAGGAGCAGGGGCAGGAGGAGGAGGTTGGGTGGTGTGTCCCCTGCAGCGACGAGGAGCTGGAGGCCCCAGAGGCCTGGATGCCGCCGCCCGAGGAGATCAGACGCCTCTACGAGCAGATCGCTGCCGAGGGCACCCTGCCGCTCCAGGCCAAGCTCCTGCCCCGCAGGGCCCCCACCCCTGAGCCCGACAGCGAGGAGGAGGACAGGTCCGACGGGCAGCCCGAGAGCGAAGAGGAGGAGGAGGAGAAGTGAGCGCAGGGCTGGGCTAGCCGGGGGCTGTGGGTCGGGGGTGAGGGGCACTGGCAGGGCTCAGGGGGCAGGGCTGGGCTAGCAGGGGCTGCGGGTTGGCATTGAGGGGCACCGGTAGGGCTGGGGACTGTGCGTCTGGCGCTGCCCCTTCCCCTCTGTTGGGTCTTTAATCCCTCAGCTCTCTCTGCTCCAGGCCCCACGTCCCGACCGAGTTTGACTTTGACGATGAGCCTGTGACGCCCAAGAACTCCCTGATTGATCGCAGGAGAACACCAGGTAGGAGCAGAGCCGGGATAGAACCCAGGCGTCCTGGCTCCCAGTCCCCCTGCTTTAACCATTAGCTCCCCCCCTCCCTGAGCGGGGATGGAACCAAGGGGTCCTGACGCTCCCCTCCCCCCACAGGTGGCTCGCGCAGCCAGAAGCGCGAGGCCCGGCTGGACAAGGTGCTGTCAGACATGAAGCGGCACAAGAAGCTGGAGGAGCAGATCCTGCGCACGGGCCGCGACCTCTTCCAGCTGGACAGGGAGGAGGCGCCGTCCCCACAGCGCCCCTCGGGGCTCTTCCTGCGCCAGCGCAAGTACTGACCGCTGGGGGTGGGGCTGGCGGGCAGTGGGGCCCTGTCCCCTTCCCAGCATCCTCTGGGCTGGCGCTGGGATCCCGCTGCACCAAGGACGCTCCAGCCCGGATACCAGCTCGGGGGACTGAGATGGGGGAGGAATACAGTGATGGACCAGTGGGGTCAGCCAATGGGGCACGGGGCCCCAGGGCACAGGAATGGGGCCCGAGGCTTTCAGGATCTCAGCACAGCCGCCTCCATCACACCTATGGCTCCGCCCTCACTGGGGGCTGGTGAAGCAGGAAATGCCCCCCTGTGTTACCCGGAGGGGGCAAAACCTACAACTAGGGGGGGGGGGGAAGGGTCTGTCCAGTATTTCTGCTGCAATAAATGTGTTTCTCGCCCTCTGGCGTCTCCTTTCTTCTGCCCGGTTCATGCTGAGCTGAGGCCTCAAGCTCCCCCCAGCCAGGCCCCCTAGTGCCAGACACTCTGACCCCAACGAGGGTGGGGCCTCTCTACAGGTGTGAGGCTTGGGACTCTTGTAGGCCCTACATAAAGACCACCTGTGCAGATCCTACCCCAGAGGGGTCTCCCTGAGAGCCTGTCCGGGACCTCTGCCCCAGGGCTGTGTGTGTCTGTGCATCGGGCCTTCCCGAGGCTCAGGAGTGTTTTGCAGACATGGCCCCTGGGCACTCAGTCGGCAGGATCCTGTTCCTCCAGGGGGCGGGACTTCCTGTTACACCCACAATACAAGGGTGTGTGAACCCTGGGTATTCTGCCATGAGAGGTAAGGACTTGCTGTATTGTCATCAGGGCTGGAGGTGGGACTTCCTGTATTGCTATCGAGGCAGGCGGTGGGACTTTGTTACCCATGCAGGAAGAGGCGGGACTTCCTGTATCGCCTCAGGAACCTCCTTTGCCTGCAGGCTGTTCCTCCCAGCAGAAGGTGTGAATTGTTGTTTTGTCGTTCCCTGCTGGGTCATGTCCTCACAGGAAGTGGCCCCTCTTCAGAGGCAGGGCTTTGTGTCTCATTGTCCAATCAGGGCAGGATGCTGGCAGTGAGGGGCGGGGCCTCCCCCGAAAATACATTCCCCCCTCGCCTGAGGCCTCCTGCCCCAAGATGCTCGGGTCGGGGGGGTGTGTGATGTGGGGTGGGTGCGGTCCCGGCTCAGAGCCCAGACCTGCCCCTTCCAAGCTCCGCAGCCGGCCCCCCATCCCAGCAGCTGGGCAAGCGGGGAGGGGGGGCAGGGACGGAGCAGTTTGGGGGGGTGTCGAAATCCCTCTAGGCCCCAGTCCCGAGTTGGGGCGCGCTGGGCCCTTTGCTACAGCATGGCTTGTGGTGGGGAGTTCCCCGGGGCCCACCCCACAGCCAGGCCGCCCTCCCCCTCAAGACACCGCCCGAGCCAGCCGGCTCCTGCCCCCCAAACCCAGACCCCCACGTGGGGAACAGACAAAACCCAGCAGACCCCGCCCTCCCCCAGTGCCTTTACCCAGAGCCGTTCCTCGCCCTCTGGATGCCTGGGTCCATCCGCTCTGCTGGTGCCCCTCACTCCCAA
>NW_020686046.1:2878-3227 GCF_002925995.2 Terrapene triunguis
CCCCTGCTAGCCCAGCCCTGGGCTCCCCCCCAGCCCTGCTGGTGCCCTTCACTCCCGACCCACAGCCCCCTGCTAGCCCAGCCCTGGGTTCCCCCCCAGCTCTGCCGGTGCCCTTCACTCCCGACCCACAGCCCCCTGCTAGCCCAGCCCTGGGTTCCCCCCCAGCTCTGCCGGTGCCCCTCACTCCCGACCCGCAGCCCCTGCTAGCCCAGCCCTGGGCTCTCCCCCAGCCCTGCTGGTGCCCCTCACTCCCGACTCGCAGCCCTAGTCTCTCCCTGGGAGACGGGTGACTCAGGTGCCCCCTGCGGCCGCGCTGGGCGTGTGGGGGAGCGGCAGCTTCGTGACTCCC
>NW_020686047.1:0-3051 GCF_002925995.2 Terrapene triunguis
CTCATCTCCCGGGGCAGGAAGGGCCCGTCTGCCCGGGGCTCTTACCCACAATGGAGATGGTGAAGTTGCGCAGACTCTGTCCAGTGTCCCGCGCCCGGCACACGTAGAGCCCCGAGTCCTCATAGGCGACCTCGGCGATCTCCAGCGTGCGCTGCCAGATGCGGACGCGCCCGCCTGGGAAGAGCTGCTTGGCCTCCTTGTACCAGGCGACGCCCAGGCTGTGGTTGGCATCGCAGTGAAGCCTCAGCACGTGGCCGGGGTCCAGCAGGAGGTGCTCCTCCTCCGTCTCCAGCAGGCGGCTCTCAAACAGCGCTGCCCAGCACAGGGGGGACGGCTGAGCACCAGGGCCCGAAGGCAGCTCATCCCTCCCCAGACAAGCTCAGCAGCTGTGTGCCCCGCACACCGACACCCTGCGGAGGGGCCCGAGTGGGACCTCTGCCCCAGGCAGGCCCCAAGCAGCTGCTCCTTCCACCCTCTGCAATGGACAAGCCAGGGCAGATGAGGGCAGCATGTCCTGCGGTGGCATTGCCAGGCAGGTGGGGAGCCACAGGCCGGAGCCTGGACCCTGCCCCGGGCAGAGAGAAGAGGCTTTAATCAATAGCCGCTGGTTGGTGTGGACTCACTGCAGCCCCCGGCCCGAGCCCAGGCCACATGGCCTGCTCCCTCCTCTCCGCACCGCTCCAAGGCCAGGCCCTGGGCACCGGTGTGGCCAGCCCAGCCCAGGTACGTGTGTGGGTGGGGGAGGGGAGGCTGGTTTTTTGGATCCCAGAGCCAGGCTGCCCGTGGCATTGGCTCCCCTTTCCAGAGGCCCCAGGGCATGGGGCATGCCCAGCATTAACACTGGGGGCCAAGGGCCCAGGCCCTTCATCTCCCGCTGCAGCCTCCTCGCGTTCAGTCCAACCCCCCAGCCCGGCTCTCCAGCGCCCCCAGATGGAGACGTCCCCTCAGCTGGCTGCTTGACAGGCTCCCAAATGGAGCCCTCAGGCAGCCAGGGACGGCTGCTCCTCCCCCGCCAGCCCCTCTTACCCCCCGCTGGGCCCAGCCCCGGCCCCCTTTGCAGGGCTGAGGAAAGAGCGGGTGCTGCATCTGCTGTAGCTGGAGGAGAGGAGCCCGGGCGTGGCTGCGGTCCCAGAGCTCCAGCAGCCAGCCCAGGGGAGCAGCGTCTAGCTCCCCCCCCAAACAGCGCCGGCTGGGCTCGGGAGGGAGGGCTGCCAGCTGGGCATGGCCAGTGGGAGTGATGGGTTTTCACACTCAGCTGCCTCCAGCACTTCCCGCCTGCCCTGTTTGTCTAACCTGGATTTGAACTGTGATTGCTCGGTGACACTCCCGCAAAGCAGGGCCATGGGGACCTGGCGGGCACGCACTCTCCCACCCCCAGCTCGGCTGCACCCAGCCCCTCTCTTGCTGCCCCCGACCTGGAGTTCTCACAGCTGATCTCCAGACCGGACACCTCCAATCCCCTCCAAAGGGCCCTGCCCGTCCCTGGTCAGGGCTGCCCTGCTGCCTGCCCCCTCCCCCAAAGGGGGGGGGTTCCTTCCCACCCCGGACCGGCTCCAAGTCACAGTCCAAGCGGCTCCTGCCAGCCCCGCCGAGCGAGTCCGTTCTGCCCCAGGCGTGGTGACTGAGAACCCTTAGGGCTGCAGGTGAGGAGAGGGAAGAAGGAGCCAGATGTCAAGGGGCTGTGGGGCTGGCTGCTTTGTGTGTAAATGGAGCAGGTTTGATCAGGAGTCAGAGCCAATGAGAGCTGAGCCAAGTCCCCCAGAACCACACTTTAACCGGGACACGCCCTGAACCAAGCCAGGGAATCCAGAACGAGCGTCTCCGGCCACGGGCCTGGCTCACTCCACTCCGGGCCGGAGCCTGGCTCGGGCAGACCCAGGAGATGGGGTGGGAGGAAGGTTTTATCATTCAGGCAGTTTCTCCATCAGCCGGTGGCGCTTGGGGCTCAATGGCTGACACCAGAGCGGAGGTATCAGGAGCCTAAACCCACCCACAGCCAGCAAGACAAACACCTGCTCCCGATCGCCAGCTTTGAGGTGAAAAGGCTCCGCCCGGCCCAATCCCGAGGAGCCGGACTCTGGGCCTGTGGGGAAGGGACAGGACCAAAGGCTCCACTAGCTACGGGCTTTGAAAAGCCAAGTCGGTGCCCCCTGAACTCCCCCTCCCCCGTCTCACAATAGGTCCCTTGCTGAGGTCTCCAGGTGTTACCACAATACCAGCCAACCCTCCACCCTGTGAGTCTCACTGGGCAACTGCCAGGCACCACCGGGGACCCAGGAACCATTCCTGCTGTGAGCAAGGGCCAGTCCAGCTGCTCGGCCGTCCCTGGGACCCTACACAGGCTCCGCAGCAGAGCTGCTCGGCCGTCCTCGCCCAGGCCTGGCTGCAGCACGGTGCGATCCCTGGAGCTCCAGCGGCACTGAACTGCCGCAATCTGCCTGCGCCGGGCCAGGAACAACAGCAGCAGGCCTGGATACCCGCGCATCTGAACAGCGCCTGCCCGTGCGGCACACGCTCCGTGCTACGGTGCCATTCCCGCACAGGCTGTGCGCCCTGTACACTTACCTGCACCGCCCCAGGCGCCAAGGGCGAAGAACTAGGCTCGGACTCTCCTTGGCCTGTTGCCAGCAATGGCTATTTCCCCTGCTCCATGCAGCTCACAGGCTCCCCTCTGGTCCTTCCTCCCAGCTCCCCTCACCCCCGGGCTCTGTCCCGCCTCCGCCAGGCCCCTCTCTGGCCTTTCATACCTGGCTCCATTGTCCTTCCTGGGGAAGCAGCTGCTTGAGCCCCTGTTGTCATCGCTGCCAGGAGGCCCAGCAGGGCACAGGGCAGTGGCTGCATCTTCCTGCCCTTCCTCTCCCGGCTCAGCCTGGAGCCCAGGCCCTCACAGCCTGAAACCACAGGGCCAGAGAGAGCCGGTTACCCTGCCGCTGCCACAACCTCCTCCTGCCCCCCCCCCCGAGTTCCAGCCCCTGGGGAACCCCCAGAGCCTCAACCCCCCCTGCCCCGAGTTCCAGCCCCTGGGGAACCCCCAGAGCCTCAACCCTCCCC
>NW_020686048.1:0-1754 GCF_002925995.2 Terrapene triunguis
CTGCATGGGGGAGTGGGATGCACGGGATTCGGGACCGTGCAGAACTGGGGTGGAGGGTGGTTGGTTGGGAAGTGAGATGAAGTTAGTCTGAGCCCTGCTGGGGAGAAGAAACCCCCCCGCTCAAGTCAGGCTGGGTTGTGCCCTCGTGTGACTCCTGTGGCACCCAGTCCCTGTGTGAGGGAAGGGGAGGAAAACCGAGGGGGGGGGCTGCAATTGGCCTTCACATCCCGTCCCCTGTCACCCCACCGGTGGCTCCAGATGCCTCAGTTACCAGGGCCCTGAGAGGCTATTTAGAGTCTGCCACCCCCCAGTGCAGCCATGACGTGCACCCCCCGGTCCTCCCCCCGTGCACTAGCGCCATGTGAACCTCCCCCTCTCCCAGCACTGGATAAAGCAGATCTTGCACCCGTGCAATGGGAAAGGTGGGTAAATGCCACCAGTCAGGGCAAATCCCCTTCACGCAGCCAGGCCCTATGGCTGAGGTGCTGACTGCTCCGGGGCCCAGGCTTAACACAAGGGTGGGGGGTTGCAGCGACACAGAACCAGTCACACTGTCACCGCACGCTTCGTGCCGCAGATTGAACGAGACACTGAGGGGACCACGGTGGTTACAGACACCCCCTATCCTTGTAACTTCTGCGAGAATAACCTTAGCTCTGACCCCAAGCTTCCCCTGGGGCAAATAACACGTCACGCCGCCTCACAAACCCGAACTGTGTCCCTGTCCTCCGAACCCATGGTCCTGTGGCATGTACCGTTAGCACCATTGCGATTGGTTGTCTGTGCTGCAACAGTGCCTAAAGACCAGAGTCCCCACTGTGCCGGGCGCCGCCCAGACCCCGGCCGAGATTGGGGCCCCGTCGCGCCGGGCGCTGCACAGACCCCGGCCGAGATCGGGGCCCCGTCACGCCGGGCGCTGCACAGACCGAGAACAGCACAGTCCCTGCCTCAAACAGCTTACAAATACACAGGAATCTTGCATGAGTTCAGGCCCCAATTGCAGACACTTTGGGCACCTCGGCAACCTGAGCTGGGCGTTACAGGGACAGCAGGTGGGAAGATGGATAGATACAGACTCTAAGACGTCCCTACCCAACTGCACACGAACACACACACACTCTCTCCGGGGAGAAGCAGGCTCCAGGGGGCTCCGGGACCCACGTGAGTGGCTGGGGTGGCCAGCCCAGCGTTCAGCAGGAAGCACCGGTTCCCAAAGCCGCTCGGGGTGTGACTCAGAGGTGACTTTCGTCAGCGTTGTGTTTCCGTCTGTGCTGCGGTGGGGGAAGAGCTGCGCTGCGGCGATGTGGCTCAGGATGTGCCGTCCGGCTTGCTGGGCGCAGGAGTCGCTGTGAGGGGCCGGAACTGGGGCGTTCTGGGGGCAGAGGCAGCATGGGGGAAAGAGCTCGCCTAGGAGAGCTGGAGTCCAGTCCTGACTCTCCCATGGGCTCCCCGAGTGACCAGGGGCAAGTCCCTGCCTCTCAGGCCCTCAGCTCCCCTCTCCGCCATGGGGAGAATGTGCCAGGCTCTGCTGTTACGCCCTCCGTGCGCCACACCAGGGGCCGTGCATTGCACCAGGGGACGTGCGCCGCACCAGGGGCCACACGTCATGACTCCAGCGCGCTCAGGGCAGCGAGTCTCCATGGGCTCTGAGTTCAATGGGGCGACTCTGGATTTGCCCTGCTGTAACACAGCGAAAGCTGAGAAACCCTTTTGCTGTTCAAACCCACATCCCATGGGCCGGCCCAGACACACAC
>NW_020686049.1:0-2925 GCF_002925995.2 Terrapene triunguis
CACTGGGCAGCACAGTATGGGGAGAAGGTGACCAGCCCTCTGTGGAGAAAGAAGTGGTTCGGGACTATTTAGAAAAACTGGACGAGCACAAGTCCATGGGGCCCGATGCGCTGCATCCGAGGGTGCTAAAGGAGTTGGCGGATGTGATTGCAGAGCCATTGGCCATTATCTTTGAAAACTCATGGCGATCGGGGGAGGTCCCGGATGACTGGAAAAAGGCTAAATGTAGTGCCCATCTTTAAAAAAGGGAAGAAGGAGGAGCAGGGGGTTGGACTAGATGACCTCCTGAGGTCCCTTCCAACCCTGATATTCTATGATTCTATGACCCAGCTGTCGAATCCTCGAGTGTTTTAAGCCTCTGGAGTCTGAACACAGGCACGCTCTCACAGTGCAGACCGTCTATCTAGCACCCTGTCCTGAGAACTTAGACACTGTGCATCAAACACCCCGCCACTGAGACCAGTACTGATTCCCCAGACTCCCCTCATAGCTTAAATACCCAGAACTCTACCCAAAGTGTGAACCTTCTGGTTTACCTCTTCAAGGAGGCATGTGGTAGGTGTAATACTTCACATAAAAATACACTTTGCCTAGGATTCTAACACACTATTGCTCTTTATGTAAACATGAAGTAAAATATTTAATTTGCTCAGTCAGTTCTTACAATCTTCTTAAGGGTTGTTCTAGGATCCTTAGCACCGAAGCATGTTATAGCAAATTATCCCAATACAAACAAAAGATAGGAAGAAAAGTAAAAAGGTCAATATGGCTCCATTAGGAGCTCTTTAATGATCTGAAAAATCAAAAAAGAATCCCCCAGAAAGTGGACACATGAACAAATTGAGTACAAAAGAAGAGCACCGGCATGTAGGAACAAAATCAGAAAGGCTAAGGCATAAAATGAGTTACACCTAGCAAGGGATATAAAAGGCAATAAGAAGAGGTTCTATAAATACAGGAGTGTAGGGTGGTTGTGGCTGTCCCTCCATCCATCTGGGTGGAAGACCACGACGCCTTGCTACAAAGTGGGCACATTTCAGGGGAAATTAGCACTGGGGCTTCCACTACTTGGCAGGCTAGAGCAGTCAGGAACCTTGGACAGGGCAGGGCACCAAACAGTAGAGGGCTCTGGCCTGTAGTCAGGACAGAGCAGTAAAGTCTATGAGCCCCGGCCCTCAAGCAGGGCAGGGCAGCAAACAGTCAGGGGTCCTGACTCTGTGTCCAGTTCTAGGTGCCACATGTGAAGAAAGATGTGGACAAATTGGAGAGAATTCAGAGGAGAGCAAGAAAAATGATAAGATTTAGAAAACTTGACATGAGGAAAGGTTAAAAAGTCTGGGCATGTTTAGTTTTGAGAAAAGAAGACTGAAGAGGGACCTGATAAGTCTTGAAATACATTAAGGGCTGTTCCAAACGGGCTGGCGATCAATTGCTCTCCATGCCCACTGAAGGTAGGACAAGAAGTAATCAGCTTAATCTGCAGTAAAGGTGGAGGTTTAAATTAGATATTAGGAAAATCTTTCTAACTATAAGGATAGTTAAACACTGGAGTAGGCTTCCAAGGGAGGTTGTGGAATCTCTGTCATTGGAGGTTTTTAAGGACAGGTTAGACACATACCAGTCGGGGACATTTGGTCCTGTTTCAGCACAGTGGACTGCACTGATGACCTCTTGAGGTCCCTTCAAGCCCTTCATTTCTATGATTCCATTATTCTATGTTGTTGCAATTGACTAAGGTGGTGAATAACATGTAAACACTGTAGTACAATGATTCAGCAAATACTAAGACCAATTTACAACTAATAGTTATTTTAACCCACCCAAATAATGTTAAACTCCTCACTAAACACAGAGAATTCAGAGCTTAGGGTTGAAACTGTCTCAGCAGAGTGGAAATTGAGGCAATTTAGAACACTGCCACTGCTCTCCGGAATCCCTCTGCCCGCAGAGCCCAACAAGCAGCTCAAGTCCATGGCATATTAAATTACTCACATTGTTCATAGAACTGGCACTACTGTAGCACAACAAGAAGTGCTAATTTAAGATTATCTGTGTTCAATCCCAGCCACATTGAAATCATGGAAGTGTTGATGTCAATGGGATCAGGATTTTATCTGCTGGCTTTTGTGGGTTTGAGAAAGATAGATCACATGTCCCACCCCATTATGCTCATTAGTGTGGGGAAAAGGCTTTGTGTCTATGCACAGTTATAATGGGGTGCACTCCCCTCTCATGAGCGGTCCTTGGTTGAGTGTGTGTGTACCTGCAGTTTTTCTTCAATTTCCTCTGCTCATGGTGCCCCATCAGCCTCTGCTCTTGTCAAGCAGGTCTTTGGTGACTCTCACCATGTGCAAAACAAACAAACCGTTTCTGGGGTACACAATCCAGATATTCTCAGTGTCCTGCAGCCCTCCCTGGGCTCAGACTTCTAAAACAGTCCAACAGGGCCCATCACAGTACCCTTAGTTGGAGTATCCTTCTCTGCAGCCCTCCCTGGGCTTAGTTTTTAATGAGTCCAGCAGGGCCCATCGCAGTACCCTTGCTTGGTCCAGTTAGGTTGCAAGACTCCTTCTCTGAAATTGAGCAGTGCCGTGAGGGCTTATTCCCAGGGAGCCCTTGACTCTACTTGAGTCCTCAGTGACACCAGCCTTCCCGCTGAACCACCCCTCTTGGAGTCAGTTCACTGATCACAGTCCCAGTGCAGCACCCTTCCCTAGGGTGCCAAAGTTCTTATTCCCTTCCTTAGGGCATAGCCACTTCCTACCAGTGGTTGGGGGGGGGGAGGGGAAGGGGAGTGAACCCAGTCCCACCCACTGCTCCAGATCCCAACCCAGGGAACCTTTAAGTATAGCAGCCTCATGATGGATTTACTAATTGCTGCTCTTTGTTTCCCTGGGCCACTTCCCCATAGCCTGTCTTAGTTGA
>NW_020686050.1:0-1358 GCF_002925995.2 Terrapene triunguis
GCTTTCCCCTGGGGGCACTACCGTAATACACCTAATAGATAACATACAGAGCCTGGCGCAAGGCCCTCCCACCGGGCACTGCCGTAATACACCTAATAGATAATATACAGTGCCTGGCGCAATGTCCCACCCCACCCCACGCTACCGTAATACACCTAATAGATAAAATAAAGCACCTGGCACAATCCCCTCCCCCGGCACTACCGTAATACACCTAATAGATAACATACAGCGCCTGGCACAAGGGGGTCCCAGTCCAGGATGGAGCTCCTGCATACTACCAAAATACGCCGAATATATCCTGTCGAGCACCCAGAACAATGAGGTCCTGGGGCAGGACTGGGCTCCTAGATGCTACAACAACACACAGTTCACTTTTCACCATTGCTAGGGTCCCATGCTGAAGCTAGTTAGTTTCACTTGCTCACCTGGTGAATTGTGTCTCTTACGCTCTAGCACCATCTAGTGAGCGCACGCTCACACGCCCAGAGCGGGACTCATCCTCTCCAGCAGGGGGCAGCAGGGACACCGAGGGGGACACACACACACACACACAGTACCATCTAGGGCAAAACCTCCCCGCCAGCACCGGCCCGATGTTGCCAAATGCTGGCGCTGCAGCCCAAGGCACCGAATCACGATTAGACGCCGGCCCGGCATGACTAAGAGATCTTAAAGCAGCAGGGGCTGGGCTCTTCCAAGTTGTCCAGTGACCCGGAGGAAGCCGTATTTGCCCTCCAGGATAAAAAGGGGGAATGTCTTCAGTTTCAATACCCGACCGTACGAGAACTGAGGGGACGAGAGAGTGGGTTGGTAGGTCAGCAGGCTCCATCGCTCGCTCGCAGAGGTGTGAACTGCCCAGAGCGTGACCGACGCAGCCACGCTGCCTGAATGTGCTGAGAGCCTGAGCCGATCGCTCACAGAGGTGTGAACTGCCCCAAGCGTAACCGACGCAGCCTGAACCTGAGCCAATCGCTCGCAGGGGGGGAGCCTGTTACTCTAATTGGGGTGTCAACATTAAAGCCCCTGTCAGCGTTAACTATTTAATCACTATTGAGGGGGCTAGATTTTCCCCTCATGCAATGAGCACATAATGAGACTGAATAAATCCGCCGCTCCCCCCTCGGTGCAGAACAGGGCTCATCCCCTCCAGGAGGGGGCAGCAGTGACCCCTCCCAGCCCCACCACCCACCCCTCCCTCCATCTCCCAGCCCCCTGCGAAGCCGTGTTGAGAGATAGGATGGCCCAGTCTCTCAGGACACCGGATGAGGACGCAAGACGACCTTGGTTCACAATCCCGGCTCTGCGCCAGACACCCCATGTGACGTTAGGCGAGGCTACCCCGTGCCTCAGTTTCC
>NW_020686051.1:0-1024 GCF_002925995.2 Terrapene triunguis
TTGGGGGTTCAGGGGGTCAATCCAGGGGAGACATTGGGGGTCTGGGGGTTCAGGGGGGTCGATCCAGGGGAGACGTTGGGGGGCTGGGGGTCAAACCGGGGGAGATGTTGGGGGTCTGGGGGTCGAACCGGGGGAGATGTTTGGGGGCTCAGGGGATCGAACTGGGGGAGATGTTGGGGGTTCAGGGGTTGAACCAGGGGAGATGTTGGGGGTTCAGGGGTTCGAACCGGAGGAGATGTTGGGGGTTCAGGGGGTCGAACTGGGGGAGATGTTTGGGGGCTCAGGGGGTTGATCTAGGGGAGACGTTGGGGGTCTGGGGGTTCAGAGTCTGCAGGGCCACGCTTCTGGTTCACATGGTGTATTATGGGGTGGGGGAGGTGCCAACTTCCCCCAGTTGCATCGTGGGGGGGGCAGGATTCTGGTTCCTCCCGGTGCATTATGGAAGCTCCAGGCATCCCCCCAGCTCATTTAACCCTGGCACAGAGCCCCCCGGCTCAGCCCCTGCCTCCCGGACACCCCATCTGGGGCTGGGGGGGCTACAAGGCCTTTGCTCTGCCCTGCCCCGGAGGTGGGGGGCAGCCAGCCTCACCCTCGGAGCGTCACGGGGAGCTGTTGACAAGGAACGGGCACAGGGGGGAGGGGTGGGAAAGAACAAAGGGGGTGGACAGATCAATCGACGGATGGACAGTGGGACGGTGAGATGGGGAGAAACTCACCCCACAGCCGCTGGGCGTGTGAGCGGGGAGGGATGGTGGGTGTGAGGATGGATCGGGTGTCTGGCGATGGATGGATGGATGGATAGTGGAATGGATGGATGGATGGATGGATGGATAGTGGAATGGATGGATGGAGGGGCGGAGGGACAGATGGTGGGTGTGAGGATGGATGGGGTGTCTGGCGATGGATGGATGGATGGATGGATGGATGGATAGTGGAATGGATGGATGGAGGGGCGGAGGGACAGATGGTGGGTGTGAGGATGGATGGGGTGTCTGGCGATGGATGGATGGATGGATGGACGGGT
>NW_020686052.1:0-845 GCF_002925995.2 Terrapene triunguis
AGGCAGTGGTGCTACAAGGAGGGTTTTGGGATATTTCATGACTGGGACGCATTCACGGACAGAGGACTGTTCTCATGGGATGGACTCCACCTGAATAGGGAGGGAAATAGACTGCTGGGGTGGAGGATGGCACAACTGATTAAAAGAGCTTTAAACTAGGAACTTGGGGGGAGACTGCTGGGAGATGCTCATGTAATCCCCATGCCTTATTCTAATATTGACCGGCAGGAAAGTCAAGAGAGAATACTCCAATGGGGAAAGAAAGAGCAGTATGTAGGAGAATGGACAGTAAGAGGAAAGATAGTGCCAATACCAATGAAGCTAAAGTCAAGTAGGCAATACTGTAAGTAGAATAACTGTACTCAATTGGGTGAGGAATCTGAGTGAAGCCAAGCAGCAACAGTTAAGATGTTTGTACACCGATGCAAGGAGCCTGGGTAACAAAATAGAGAAACTAGAACTACCAGTGCAGGAAGTGAAACGGGATATTATAGGGATAACAGAAACATGATGGAATAGTAGTCATGAGTGGAGTACAGGAACTGAAGGGTACGTGCCATTCAGGAAAGACAGAAATAAAGGCAAAGGTGGTGGAGTAGAATCGTATATTAATAAGGAGTTAAACTGTAAAGAAATCAGAAGTGATGGAATGGATAAAACAGAGTCTGTTTGGGTCAAAATCACGTTGGAGAAGAAAGCTACCAGAGGCTTCCCTGGATAGTGCTTGGGGTATGCTAGAGACCCCCCTCCCCCCACACATCTGATTTGGATATGGATAGAGACCTTTTTATGATTATGGGAGACTTTAACTTCCCAGATATAGATTGGAGGACAAGTGCTACTAA
>NW_020686052.1:945-4158 GCF_002925995.2 Terrapene triunguis
GGTTTGGTGGCTATTTGGTGAAGAAATCTGTCAGCTATCACATCCAGGAAAATCTGGATGTGATAGCTGACAGATTTCTTCACCAAATAGCCACCAAACCAGCTGATGCTATGTTAGATTTGGCATTCATGAGTAGTGAGGACCTCTTAGAACAGCTAGTTGTAGGAGACAACCTTGGTTCAAGTGATCATGAGCTAATTCAGTTTAAACTAAATGGAAAGATAAAAAATAGATCTGCAATTAGGGTTCTTAATTTCAAAAGAGCAAATTAAAAAAATTAAGGGAATTAGGGAACTGGACCAGACTGAGGAACTCAAGGAACTTCTTTCTCAAATTTACATAAAATGCTCTTATTATGAATTGTTTCAAAATAACAAAAGATCAATGGTATTCAAACTGTTGAGAGAAAGTAGAAGACACTCTGTGACAAGAGGCTTCCTACCTGATTCCAATGTAGAAACATGGACCGTAAAAAAGAAAAGGAGGTAGCTGGACAGAGAGGGGTTGCCCATGGGACAATGCGAGTGGAAGGAAATCCTCATCTTCATTGTAACTTGATTCACACACCAGAAAGGAAAAGAAAAAACAAATTCCAAGTGAGCAACGTGGTGTAATTTGGGATACAAATTCATTGAGCACAATATGAACCCTAGGACATGTGCTAATTAATAATTGCATCAAAATGTGTGTGTCTGCTACTGTTTTTGTCAAAAGACATGTTACAAGACATAGCAAAACTCGGCTTCACTGTTCACCATCTCAAATTACAGTCCAATATTCTGGACAAAGGCCTTAATACTAGCATTTGCAAAATTCATTGGAAAATATCACAAAAATCACTAACTTTTTGGTTGCAAAATTACAAAGAGAAAGTAGCCAAGAAGAACAAATGTATTTTGTATCTGTTTTTATAATGCAGTGTGAGAAAAGGCATTGCAATTTCTGGGTCTGGGTCACGTGGATAAATACAGAGCATCTAAAGTCATTAGTGAAGCTTTTCAAGTGGAAAAAGGAGCATTTTAAAAACAAATTAAAGGATGAGAACTTCCTGCCACGTACCTCATGAGCCCAGGAGAAACTTCCCAGCAGTTACAGGATCACTGGGACATTTCCAGCTTCTCACATTCAGTGAAATGGACCCTTAGTCCGGGAGGTGCCTTACAATGAAAGAATTCAAGTTACAGTATAAAGCAAAAATAATTTAGGAAAAGAGAATCAGTTCAGCATCATCTGTCCTTGTGCACTTTTATGGTGATGTTTTTTAAACAGCAGCAGAATTTACTCTTTTCTCCTGCATGTAGCAAGGCTGAAGATACAAGTGAAATTGTAAAGCAGAAAGCCACCATTATCATTTAGATGGTGCTATGAAATTAAAGAGTCCTTATGGAAATCTGCATACAGCAATGTGCTTATCCTCTCAGACCCAGACGGCTTAGCCTCACACACATCCCGGTTGGAGCAGAGTCATTCCCACTGTGGAAGAGGCTGCTTCATCCTAGTATGATGGAGTGATGATAGTCACTCCATAGTTTAAGACTCTAATAGTTTCCTTTATAACCCTGATTTTTGACCCTACATCTATAAACTACAGGAAGATCCTATCAGCCTCAAAATTGGAACCTTAAATCTGGGGCTGAAGTAAACTATTTCTACCAAATTTGATGTGAATTGGACAAGTGGTTGCTGAATTATAACACCCTGGAAAGGAGGGTTCACCAAAGTTAAAAATCTTTTTTGCTGCTTTAAAGCATAAAGAACAAACACAACCACCCATTTTCTTATGGCTCCCTGGCCCCTCTGCTCCCTGGACCCTCTACAGCAGAGGTTCAGGGGCTGCCCCACATATGCGATCCCTGGCACAGCGCCCTAACCCTCTGAACATTCTGCTTTCACGAGACTTGCCCAATGCTCGGCTTTTCCTGCAGCCTCTTGCCTCGTTCACGTGGCTGGGCAGGGGTAGCTCCATTGCACAGACAGCATAGCTAAGCACATAGATTTGGCACAGTCATTCCAAAAGGCAATGGCTAAGTGGGAGTGACTTGAGTCTGCCCCAGGAGAGACTGACCTTCTCTTCCTAACTCTGCTAGAAGTGAGCTTGAGCAGTGTCTCTGGTCCTCAGTTACCGCCTCTGTTAGAAGGGGGAGAACAGTACTTGTTGGCCTCCTAGGACAGGGACATGGGGTGGTATTCACAAAGGTACTTCGGTGCCTGAGTCCCATTTTTAGGCACTGCTGAGACCTACGAAACTGCTGCTTGGCTGCTGCCCAACCCTGTAGGTGCCTTAGCTCACTTGGCTGCTTAGTGCCTAAGTTTCTGCAGCACAAATTCCCTACGTGCCTAAGTCTTTGCCTCCATGCATGTGCTCTGCTGCCTCCCTCTAGGTTTCCAGATGCCTATCCCCTGCCTAACCCCCAAATGTGTCCTTTATAAACAATTGATTAATATGGAGCTTCCCTGAAAGTTTTATTACTGGGGGCAGGAATAATTAACAATCAAACCCAGTGTCTTCATTTTAATTTCAAGGGTCAGTTTCCATATTATTATAAATAACGAGGATTTTTGGTCACAAATTTGCAGATTTACTATGAAACAAGCGATTTTCTGTCTTTATCGAGTACCTCTATGCTTTGCCCTAGGGAGAAGGCTAATGAAAAAGAAAAGCAAACAGGGTGAGGCAGTGAAGTAGCTTCCTGCTCTGTAAAGCCTCCATCACACACAGCACATGCTAGTCAAGGGCTGTTAGAAAGAGTTCTTGGTTTCCCAGTTTGTAATCCAGGGATGACAACACACTCCTGCCTTTGAACCTGTGAAGGAAAAGCCCTGCAGAGGGGCTCAACCGGTCATGCTGATGGTTCCAACACTTGACCCCAATTCCCCGCACAGCTTTGATGGCTGCTTGTTTTGGTGCCCTTAGGAGCCTCAACTGCTAATGAACAGCGCCCGGACACTTGTTTGTGCTGCAGACTTTGTGGAGAGTGATTCCCAAGGGCTCTGGGCTCAGAGGGCAGCAGCGTGGCCTGTACATGACTGGGCCCATAGAGCAGTGGTTCTCAAACTTTTGTACCGGTGACCCCTTTCACATCGCAAGCCTCTGAGTGCGACCCCCATTATAAATTAAAAACGTTTGTATACATTTAACACTATAATAAATGCTGGAGGCAAAGCAGGGTTTGGGGTGGAGGCTGACAGCTTCCAACCCCCCATATAATAACC
>NW_020686053.1:0-2135 GCF_002925995.2 Terrapene triunguis
GGGGAGAACCCCTGCTGCGTCCATGGCTGGGAGATGGTGCCGTTCCCGGGGCAGAAACTCCCCAGCACCACCATCCTGCCGGGCGAGAGGCTGCGGAGACACAACGGCACAAACACAACCGCTCAGCGGGGTCTGGCACCGACACGGGCCGCTATGCACCAATGCATGCTGGCACGGCTGGGCACGCACACCTGTGAGCACCCATGCACCAATGCATGCTGACACGGCTGGGCACACACGCATGTGAGCACCCACACACCAATGCATGCTGACATGGCTGTGCACAGACACATGCGTGTGAGCACCCACACACCAAGGTGTGCAAATACACACTGATGGCTATGCAGACACATGCGTGTGAGCGCCCATGCACCAATGCATGCTGACATGGCTGTGCACAGACACATGCGTGTGAGCACCCACGCACCGAGGTGTGCAAATACACACTGACACAGCTGTGCAGACACACGAGTGCGAGCACCCACATACCCGCTCAGACACACACAATGATATTCTATTCTACGTAGGTTCTCCTACCACGCTCATCACCCCAGCAACTCAGCCCTCCAGGAAGACAGGCTCCGTCAAGAGTGGGATGCAAAGGCAGGCATGCACAGCACAACGGATTAGCAATCCAGCGCTGCAACCACTCAGCCATCTTGTCTGACGGGTGTGCAAATGTACACACAGACATGTGCAAATACAGGGCCACAAGCCCACGCGTGTGCACAGACCCTTGCACTACATGTTCAAATCCCCAAGGCAGTGCCCTGGCATGCGCGTGGACGGATACAGTCCTGTGTCCCCCCCCCCACCCCCACCCCGTTTCCTGCAGAGATTATGGCCTGGGGCTGTCTGAAAGCTGCGGTTCCCAGCACTGGCCTGGTCTGGCCCTGCACCAGCTCAAACCCTGCTGGGACACAGGCAGGGAGGGGGGCTGGTAATCACAGGGATGAGCTGTATATCTCCGGCTCCAGAGGCCGGGCCTTGCACTTCTCGGAGGCCAAGGCTGAGTAGTGGCCATTCATCCAGTGGCCCCAGCCGGACAGCGTGCCCGCGCTAGCCACGTTGGGTGGGGGCAGGGGCCTGTGCTCCCCTAGTGCAGCCGCACTGCCCTCTGGGTACGTATCCCATCATTCTCTGCCCAGCTCCCCGGAGCAATGGCTCCTGGGAGGCCTTGGAACGAGGGCAGGTCACTCAAGCAATTAACTCAAAACAAATTAAAGCGATTAAAAAAATTCCTCGCGATTCCTCGCAGTGTGAAACAATAGGGTACCCGTCGAAACGGACTATCAATGTTTGTGGGTTTTCTACATTTTCAAGTGTACTGAATGCAATGAGAAGGCAGAACACACAGCATACAGGGCTCACTTTGTATTATTACTTTTGATGACAAATATTTGCACTGTAAGAAAGATAAACAAAAGAAACAGTATTTTTCAGTTCACCTCCTACAAGTCCTGTCCTGCGATCCCTTTGTCCTGAAAGTGCAACTTACAAATTATCTTTGTTCCATAACCGCTCTCAAAACCCAAACCACGTAAAACCTCAGAGCCTGCAAGTCCACTCAGTCCAACTTCGTGTTCAGCCAATCGCTCAGACAAACCACTCTGGTAACAACGTCCCCTGAACGTGAGCCCAGGCGTTCGTTCGCATGGCACCGCTGTCGCCGGCATTGCGAGATAGTTACGTGCCGGATGCGCTAAACATTCGCACGCCCCTTCGTGCTTCGACCTGCAGATCCCACTCTCCTCTGTTCAACTTTTTTTACAGTGCAACTCTTTGTAATGAAAACCAACAACATGAAGTGAGCCCCGTGCCCTTTGCATCCTGCGTTGTCCTTGAAACCAAAATACTGGAAAATAGAGACAAACATCCACAAATATTGATAATAATTCGATTAAAGCTGCGATTACTCACGATTCATTTTGTAATCGTTTGACAGCCCTAGTTGGGACAAATCAAACCAAGCCGGCAGCGGGTGCAGGATGCAGCTGCTTGCAGGTAGGACTCCCCCGTTCTCCTCAGCCCCCCCACCCGCCCCACCTGGGGGGAACCGGCCCCCCCGCCTCCCCCGGCCTCCTCAGCCCCCCTCACCAGCCCCACATGGGGGGACCGGCCCCCTCGCCTCCCCC
>NW_020686054.1:0-5289 GCF_002925995.2 Terrapene triunguis
CTTCAAAAGTTTTTTTTCTCTTACTTAATTGGCCTCTCAGAGTTGGTAAGACAACTCCCACCTTTTCATGCTCTCTGTATGTGTGTATATATATCTCCTCAATATATGTTCCATTCTATGCATCCGAAGAAGTGGGCTGTAGCCCACGAAAGCTTATGCTCAAATAAATTTGTTAGTCTCTAAGGTGCCACAAGTACTCCTGTTCTTTATTCTAGACAAGGTCTCAACAAGGTCCCATGAGAGGCCCCTGCTGGCCCAGAGTGGAATTTTAAAGATATTTACACGCTTTTGGGAAATACAGTTTGTGTGGTTTTCCAGGTTTCAATTTCCTGTTTAAACCATAACCCCACAGGAAACTAAAAAGCGAGAGGCATCCACGTTCCCTGCATTGGCCAAGCCGCAGGCTACAATGACTGAACCGTATTCAACCAGTGCGGAAAAAGGACGAATTGAGAGAAGCAGGAGGGGGATCAGTGTTTGTACAGCTGCACTTACACAGTTGGCAGTAACTACTTGCACTCCACTGAATGAATGTCCTGGGAAGGGTAATGCCCAGAACTACAAATCTGGAAATTATCAAGTAAGGAGAAACTCTGGCATGGTGCAGCAAAGGTGATGTGTATAGAAACCTGCTTACCAGACCTGGGGAATTTAAGTAAAGGTCTCCGTCCCGGTTGTTCATTTCAATATGACTTTGGATTCAGGTTTCAAATCCCTCCACACATGCTTTTGAAAGACACACACTCAGTCCTTTCCATCTATGGTGGGAGCAATGGTCATGTAGTCAAAGCAAAGACCGGTGTTCTAGTTCTCACTCTGCCACTGACTTCCTGTGTGATCTTGGGCATGCCACTTTCCCTCTCTGCACCTTAGTCTCCCCATCTTTAAAATGGAGATAAAAATGCTTCCTTATCTGTCTATGCAGTGTAGTTGTAGCCATGTTGGTCACACGATATTAGAGACTCAAGGTGGGTGAGATAATATCTTTTATTGGACCAACTTCCATCCAATACAAAATTGTACCTCACCTACCTTGTCCCCTTATCTGTCTGCCGAGGTATTTATGCTATGCCCATCACCATGGTATTTCACCTTCCAGAGTAGTTATGAAGCTAAATTCACTAATGTTTTTAAAACTCACAGTCAACCTCTGGAACTCATTGCCAGGGGATATTGTGAAGGCCAAAAGTATAGCTGGGTTCAAATAGCATTAGATAAGTTCATGGAGGATGGGTCCATCAATGGTTATTAGCCAAGATGGTCAGGGACGCAATCCCATCCTCTGAGTGTCCCTAAGCCTCTGACTGCCAGATGCTGGGACTGAACAACAGGGAATGGATCACTTGATAATTGCCCTGTTCTGTTCATTCCCGTTGAAGAATCTGGCATTGGCCACTGTCGGAAGACAGGATACTCGGCTAGATGGATCTTTGGTCTGACCTGGTATGACCATTCTTATGTTCTTATGAGATGGAAGGTGACTGAAAATTGCAAAGTATTAGTACATATTAGACTAGTTATTTCAGTACAATAGTGTGAAATTTAGACTGTAAGCTCTCTGGAGCAGGGTCCTTCTTTTTGCTGTATGTTTGTACAGCACCTAACACAAGGGGGTCCCTGGCTATGCCGGTGTGCTGGAACAATTTTTATAGTGGGGGTGCTGATAGCCATTGAACCAAATTGTAAACCCTGGATATAATGCAATCAACTTCAAGCCAGGGGGTACTGCAGCATCCCCAGCCTCCTTACTTCCAGCACCAATGCATGTAACGCATCATGTTACCTATAAAAGTCTCCCTAAGGTGGATCCTTTTGAAATAGAGGGGTTTCAACATGACATTTTGTCCTGAGAATTATTATTAAAGCCACCAAGCATGAAAGGAAAAATGACAAATTCTATGCACAAAGAAAATGGATGCTCTACATTTTCAAAAGTGACTAGTGATTTCGGGAGACTCTTTTTGGGTGTCCAACTTGAGCTACCTTAAAGGGAGCCTGATTTTCACATGGGAAGTGCTTAGGACATGCTAGATTTGGGCCTGTTTTACAGCATCTCATTTAATGCACCCAAAAAACTAGTCCCCTGGGAAAATGTGCAGAATTGGTCAGAAAAATGTCCAAACCCAACTTTGATGGAAAATGATGTGGGGAAGTTACACGAAGATGTCCATGGTTTTTTTTGTTTGTTTTCCAACCAGCTGCAATTAGTAAAAAAAAAAAAAAAAATTAGTTACTTAAGTTTGAGAAGCATGCAGGCTTCAGCGCTCTGAGAGAGGTATGGGAGGGTTTCCTGATAGCAGCTACAGAGAATGTGTGACAGGATCATTCTTCTGAGTTGTTTTATAATAAAGGCTGAAAAGAGAGGACTGTTGTTCTGTGTGCAGCACTATTCTAGTCAAAAATTTTACACAACACAGAGATAAGCCCTAGGCCCTGATCCTGAAACACTTATACACTGCTTCACTTCAGGCAATGTATTATTATTGATTATTTGTATTACTACAGCGCAGGGGTGCTGGAACAATTTGTATAGTGGAGGTGCTAAGAGCCATTAAACCAAAGTGTAAACCCTGTATATGATGGAAAACACTTCAATCCAGGTGGTACTGCAGCATCCCTAGTTCCAGCAACTATGTGGCTATGGCTTGTGGGTACTATGGTAATTAAGATAATATCATAATAATTATAACTAATAATAAGAGTGATGCATGACCTATAGGGTTCAGCTGGCAGCTTCCATACATGGCAGTTGGATCCATGAGCGAGCGCTTCCAGTAGATTCCCATTTCTTGAGCCTCCCTGCGTCTGTCGTATGTCAGCCTGTTGGGTGACCTAGTCCTGTGTTTTTACATCGTACTCTAGTAAGAGGTCCCCTCCCCTGCAGGGGTTCATTTCAGTGACAAGACATGTTTCCTCTCACTGGATCATCAGTAGCCAGGTCTCCCTCCCTTACCTGTCTCCTTCCAGCTCACACACGTATTTCACCACTGGAGTCCAGTCGAATGCTCCTGGCTCATTCTTCAGCCATTTCTCCAGTTCCTGGCGGTTCCGGTCGGTATAGTCCGAAGCGATGATCTCCTTAAAGTTCTCGCAGGCAGAGAGGAGCTGATAAATGGTGGGGCCGCTGCCGATATCAATCAGGGTGTCGCCTTTCACCCCACCTGGTTTGGAACGTCGGGGAACGAAGTTACATTGGCGCATTGCACGACCCATAAGTCAGAGAAGTTGTACTCACTGCTGGTTGGGGTTTTTTTGGGGGGGGGGGGGTTTGTTTGTTTGGTTTTGTTTTATTTGCTCCTTTGATGCCTCATGCGAATGGTATGTAGGATGGAACACTCCTCCAGCATCAGCCTCATCACCTAAGGAGGTGTGTCCTGGTTAGGGCCTTTGCCTAGGACTAATGAAATCTGCCACAGACTCGCTGTGTGACTTTGGTGCGTCACTTAATCTGTCTGAGCCTCAATCCTTCGTGTGTTAAGTGGGAATAACAATCCTGCCTTGTACATTTTGTCTATTTAGATTATAAACTCTCTGCCGAGGCTGAAGTTGGCTCCTTATTCCCAATTCCTTGTTTGTGGTACCAGCTTCCTATCCATTGTTCCCAGCTGTGTATTTAACCTCCACGATTATTTAAAAATATGTCAATGTAAGATTTAATTATTTTTAGAAATTTCATCAAATGTATGTGATTGAATGTGCTAAAAATTTAAATGACTGATTACTTAATTATTTATTAATTGAATGACCAAATAAGTGGATTGGCAGTGTGACATTGCGCAGTAACAAAACTTCAGCTCAGCCAGCGGCGTGCCTCAGTTCCTTCGGAATAGTCTAACAGTGACCGGGGTGTGTCCCTTGGGGTGACCCAAGACTAATTTTGTCATGGTCGGCCCGTCAAAACCCAGCTCCTTACTTTGTTAGTAATTGAATAATCAGATCATTATCTTTTACATTTTTATCGGTTCAGTCACACTGATCAATACATTTTGAAATAATGTTGGTCTTTGAATAAGGGTCTAGGAACCATGACTAAGGAACCAACTTCAGTCTCAGAGCTCTCTAGGGAAAGGACTTCCTATGTGCGTGTACAGCGCTCAGCACAAACAGGGTCCCGATCTCAGCTAGGGACTCTCTACACTATCACAATAATCATTCTATAGAAGCTCATTATCATAGCAGTTCTGATACCATGATCCTGAACATGCTTTAAAAATGTTGCTAGGTTAGATTAAAAAACGAGAAAACCAGAGTAGGGAACCAGCAGTGGAAAGGGTAACCCAGAATAGCCTCGTTATAAACTGCTTAGCTGTGAGCCCAATTATATGCTATCAAATGCTGTGGAGAAGTTCTCCAGGGTTTGTAGTAACATCAGTAACCCCTGGTCCATTTCCAGGTTTTGAATCCAGCTGGCAACATCTGTTACTTTTCATAATATATAGCAGGAAAGAAATCAGATTAATTTATGAAGAGGCAGGATTTTTTTTTAATTCCTGTGATATTAAAGGGTTTAACTGCTTGTGCAACAGTGAGGACAGTTCCAGATTGCAACATTGATCATAACAGGATGCAGGGAACCAGGTCACCTGCTCCTTTTACTGGTTGCAATTTGCAGTCCATCCGAGTCAGTGATTTTAATTCTCATGGAAGTCTGGGGTTGATGACACAGATGGCTCCCTCCTCCGGGTCCCCCATCCTGATTCTGCCATTCCAGCCTTGGGCCTCACCCTCAATTCTGCCATTGCATCTTATTCTTGAGCCGCAGCTTCCACTCTCTCTTCCCCTCCTGGGCTGTACCACACACAGCTCTGCTAATGCAGCTCAATCCTATACTACAATACGCTTGTTATTCTAATCCCGAGCTTCACTATACACAGCTCTGCAGACGCTCTTCAATCCTGACTCACAGTCCATACCTTTCTCTAGTCTAGGTCTCCTCCAGCCCCAGCTCTGCCAATACCCCTCAATCCTGACCCACAGCACCTCCCATTATTCCAGCCCTCGACCTCTCCAGAACTGAGATTGCCACTGACATATGGATTTTAAAAGGGAAAATCAAGTAGCTAAAACTATCTGCAACACTTAGAAAATGAAGGAGCTGACATACTCTGAAATACTTTCAGTAGCTTAGTGTGAGTATGTAGCTCTAGAGATTAGTGTGTGTGACATACAAAACCCCACACCATACTGAACCATCATGGGCCTCTACAGCTGCTAATTACAGTTAGAAACACTCTCAATGTTATTTATTATGTGCATGCCCCAAACATGCCATGAGTATGAAGACAAGAC
>NW_020686055.1:0-1628 GCF_002925995.2 Terrapene triunguis
AAGAGTCACAGTAATACGTCAGCTGCCCCCCATCAGGTCCCACCCCCTGCTCCCAGCGCCTCCCACCCACAGGCAGCCACACTAATCAGCACCTCCCCCTCCCTCCCCGCACCTCCCGATCAGCTGTTCATGTATGCAAGACACTCGGGGGCGGGGGGGAATGCAGCGAGGGCACTGCGGGCTCAGGGGAGGGAGTGGGAAGGGGTGGAGTGGGGGCAGGGCCTGTAGCTGAGCAGTGAGCACGCCCAGCACATAGGAAAGTTGGTGCCTATTCAAGGAGCCGCATATTAAATTCTAAAGAGCCACATGTTGGCCACCCCTGATCTAGACCATCCCTGAGAGGTGTTTGTCCAGCCTGCTCTTAAAAATCCCCAATGATGGAGATTCCACAACCTCCCTAGGCAATTTATTCCACTGCTTAACCACTCTGACAGTTAGGAAGTTTTTCCTAATGTCCGACCTAAATCTCCCTTGCTGCAATTTAAGCCCATTGTTTCTTGTCCTATTCTTAGAGGTTAAGAAAAACAATTTTTCTCCCTCCTCCTTAAAATACTTGAAAACTGATTATGTCCCCTCTCAGTCTTCTCTTCTCCAGACTAAACAAACGTCATTTTTTCAGTCTTCCCTCATGGGTCCTATTTTCTAGACCTTTAATCATTTTTGTTGCTCTTCTCCGGACTTTCTCCAATTTGTCCACATCTTTCCTGAAACGTGGCGCCCAGAACTGGACACACTACTCCAGTTGAGGCCTAATCAGCGCGGAGTAGAGCGGAAGAATTACTTCTTGTGTCTTGCTTACAATACTCCTGCTAATACATCCCAGAATGATACCTGCTTTTTTTGCAACAGTGTAACACTGTTGACTCATATTTAGTTTGTGATCCACTATGACCTCCAGATCCCTTTCCACAGTACTCCTTCCTCGGCGCTCATTTCCTGTTTTGTATGTCTGTGTGAAAGTTACTAGTGACCCCCCTTAACAGCTAGCAGCTGTTATGTCAGCCAGCGACCATTAGGGGGAAGCAGACATCTCAAGTACACTGTAGCCTGAACTTTTCAACTGTCTTCCCTTTCAAGGCCTTAAGGTAGTTGGAGCTAGCCCCAAGCCAGTTTTCACTGACCAGATAGCAAAAGCATGGGTCTGACAACCACCAATCAAGTGTTAACACGGCAAGGGCCTTTGTCTGAATGTGTATAAAGGATCTGTAAAATGTGTGTAAGACAGAGTTTTTGTACCAAGGTGCAAAGCTCTCCTTTCTTCTGCAGAATAAAGCAACTCTTCCTTATCCCTGTCTGGCTGTTATTGGCTCTCAGCTAGGTGGACCCGATATTTCGGTGACATGTGCAACTGATTGTTCCTTCCTAAGAGGAGTACTTTGGATTTGTCCTTATTGAATTTCATCCTATTGACTTCAGACCATTTCTCCAGTTAGTCCAGATCATTTTGAACTTTAATTCTATCCTCCAGAGCACTTGCAACCCCTCCCAGCTTGGTCTCATCCGCAAACTTTATAAGCGTAACAGAGAGACTCTGCTACTGGAGGGTTTCACCATGTCTCAGAGGGTTACACCCTGGTGCGAGGGGCTAGGCCTGTACTGGAATAAGGTCACTCTGTGCTTCACAGTGT
>NW_020686056.1:0-2379 GCF_002925995.2 Terrapene triunguis
AAGAAATGCTGTATGTACCTTTAAGCAGAAATAAGGAATGCTGAAATACAGGTGTCAGGAACAGGAACATTAAGACATAAACAATGAGTCCACTTAAGCTAATGGTGAAACATCAGCCGAAGATCTGTAAAAGTTAATATGTAAATTGAATATGTATGTCTAGCCTCGGGTAAACTTGTCAGTTCTGCTTTCTTTGTCCTCTTGTTAAGTTCGCGACCTTTTTACCTGTATAAAGTAAGGTAGTGTGGGTCTTGGAAGGGGGGCTCACCTTATCTGAATGTATTAGCAGAGTGCTGTGCTAATAAACAGAGTGGTCTTGACAAATTGTGAGTCCTGATTCTAACTTTGACACTTTCCAGCCTCTGGAGCGCCCTCTGTCAGCCAGTGTCTCGCTACTGCTGGGCCCCTGTGACGGGTTGGATCACAGAAACCCCCTTGGGAGCTGCCACCTGATGTGCCAAGACTACCCCTGCTTCTGTTTTCTCTGCCAGCTCAGGACTCCAGCACCCTGTCTTGCTGAATTAGACACTCCAGTCCACTTCAACACAGACCCAGGGTCTGAATCAGTTGTCCCAAAGCTGCAAGTTTACCTAACAACAGCTCACAGGAGTGTGCTTGTCTTTAGCACTCAGATGTCCAACTCCCAATGGGGTCTAAACCCAGATAAATCCGTTTTACCCTGCATAAAGCTTATGCAGGGCAAACTCATAAATTGTTCGCCCTCTATAACACTGATAGAGAGATATGCACAGTTGTTTGCTCCCCCAGGTATTAATACATACTCTGAGTAAATTACTAAATAAAAAGTGATTTTATTAAATACAGACAATAGGATTTAAGTGGTTCAAAGTAGTAACAGACAGAACAAAGTAAGTCACAAGCAAAATAAAATAAAATGTGCAAATCTATGCCTAATCAAACTAAATACAGATAAGTTCCTCACCAGTTCCAGAATGCTCCCTTTTACAGGCTAATCTCCCTTTAGCCTGGGTCCAGCAATCTCTCACAACCCCTGTAGTTACTGTCTTTTGTTTCAGTTTCCTCTAGTATCCTGGGGGGGGGGGGGGGGGTGGAGAGGCTCCTTCTTTAGCCAGCTGAAGACCAGATGGAGGGGTCTCCCCCAGGTTTAAATAGACTCTCTCCTGTGGGAGGAGACCCCCCTCCTCCCTCCTATGCAAAGACCAGCTCCAAGATGGAGTTTTGGAGTCACCTGGGCAAGTCACATGCCCCTGCATGACTCAGTCTTTACAGGCCGACGCCATTGTCCACATGGTATCTTGCATGTCTCCAGGAAGACTTCTTATGTGGATTGGAGCATTCCAAGATGCATTGTTCCCCAAGTGTTTCCTGATCAGGTACTTAACCTGGCGAATTCCTTCCTAAAGAAGCTGACCAAATGCCTCCCAAAGCTTACTTAGAAACCAAGCAAGCATACAGCCCATATTCTTAACCTCAAGTAGAAAATGATATACATGTACAAATAGGATGAATAGATATAGTAGACCATAACCTTTACAGAGATATATTACATGGCACAGGCAGCACAAAACATATTCCGGTTGTGTCATACATACATTTATAAGCACACCCCCCCCATAAAGCCTTATGGGGTACACTGTCACAGCCCCCGTGTCCCTCCTGGACCCTGGTGCCCCTTTCCACCGGCTTGCTGCCCCCTGGCAGTACCCCCACAATCTCTGGGTCTCCCCCTCCCGGGGAACCCCCACCCCCTAGCCCCACTTCAGTATATGGCTACTGCCAGTCACCATCGAGCCCCCGTTCACTGGGGCTGACTGCAGTATAATTGCCACTTATCACCAGCAAGGGGGGGTTTGGACCTGCTGCCTTCACCTACCCCTGGGCTGCCCCTGCAACCCCAGTACCTTCTTGGCCTTACACTAGGCCCACAGCCTGGGGTGTTTCCAGGCCAGAGCTCCCCAGCTCCTATGGCCTTCCCCCCAGCCTTGCTCCACCTCAGGTACCTTGGTACGCTTCTAGCGGCCAGGTCCCTCCCTCTCAATAGGCGAGAGAGAGAGTGTCTGCCTAGCTCCAGCCTAGCAGCCCCTTTATAGGGCCAGCTGCGGCCTGATTGTGGTGTGGCCCCAGCTGAGGCTGCTTCCCCAATCAGGCCTTTCCCCAGCTACTGCCCTCTCCAGGGCTGTTTTTAAGCCCTTCGGGGCAGGAGATGGTGACCACCCCGCTACAGACCCCCACCTCGATGTCAGGCCTTCGGCTGTCACTCTTCTCGGGGCTGGATTCTGCAATCCCCTCCCTCCAGAGCGGGCCTGGGCTGCAATTCACAACGGTCAGCTCAGCAGAGGTGAGGTCAGTTCAGCATCTGCGGCCCTGTTCTCTGCCAGGCTGTGGCTGGGTTAGGCA
>NW_020686057.1:0-2918 GCF_002925995.2 Terrapene triunguis
GGGGGGGGGCTCTCTGCCTGGCGGCCGCTGCCTGCTCCCGGAGTCTACAGGCCCCGCCCCGCTGCAGCATGCAGGGGAGTGAGACCTCCCTGCCTCTCTGTGTGCCGGGGCAGGGGCAGGGCTGCGCTCTGCAGGCTCCTGCCGGCCGGGCGGGGGGCCCCGTGGGCTGGCGCCGCCGCGCCGGGAGCTCACTGTGCGCTGCCCCAGGGCCCAGGGAGGGAAGGTGAGCGGCGCCGGCGGCACCGGCTTGCCACGGTTCCCCCAGCGCGGCTGCCCTGTCAGCGCTTTTGGGTCTTTAAATAGCCGTCCGGGGGAAATCCCGGACATTTTTAGCTTTTTACAAATTCCCCCCGGACGGCTATTTAAAGACCCAAAAGCCGGACATGTCCGGGGAAACCCGGACATATGGTAACCCTGTATGAACCATCAAACACTATGCTGCATGTATATTCAAAAATATATTCAATGTACAGATTTATAATGTGAAACTTACAAAGGCTTGTCTCTTCCCCCCTCCCCCCCCAAGCTCCCATTGAAATCGAAGGGATGACTACCTTTAGCGAAAATGGACATTTTGTATCCAACTCTAAAATGCAAAACCGAGGTAGTCTGGGCAGAGTTCAGAGAAACTGGGTGGAGATGATCATTGAGAATACTGCAGTTTTAGTGATTTTTTTTTTTTTTTTTTTTTTTTAGTGAGTGATCAGGTTGATGAGAAAACAGTTTACATAACCTTACCTTGTGGTTTTCCTTGTTGGCAATGTTTGTGTTGGATGTATGTATTTAATGGTATAGCAACCAGGGCAGTGACCCTGTCAATGGGACTACTCACGTGTAAAATGAAGCACATACATACATCTTTAAAGGATTGGGGCCAATAACAATAACCTAACAAATTTTTTGTTGTTGTGGAAAATATACAGTATTTTATACCTAGTCTGTTAACTGTTGAACTGTGAGCTATATTTTTCATTATATTAATGGGAGTTCAACACAGTAATGAATGCCTGATGCATTTCAGTGTAATAAATTCTTATGTGGTAGCAGAGTCTACATTGGCACATGTCCTCACAATCTTCTTCCACCCACTGCAGTCTTCCTTATGGAACTGGGCAAGTGCTGTCTGTTGTACTCTGTGTTTGGCACTGTGACCTGAATAACTGATGAACTTTCCTTTTATATAAAAGGACAAGAATCTGAAATTTCAGTGGAGATGTGGAAAAGTAGATTTGAAACTGTCATTAGTGGAAATTTTCAGTGGTGAAGTAACATCCTCAGCTATGGGTATAAAGCCCGAAAGTGTCTCAGTTCTATTCTGCCTCAGGCATTTATACTAATTCAGCATGTTGTTTTTACAGAAGTTAACTGGTTTCATGGAGTGGATTAGAAAGCAGATATAAAATTAGGACAGTAACAACATTTGTTTACATAGTCTATGTTGTGAATATTTTGCTTCCTGTAGTTTGTGTGCACATCCATGCATTAGTGAAGTAGAATATTCCAGTGGCCAGATTTTTTTTTTTAAATGAGAGCAGAGGTTCTTATGCAATCTCTCTATTCCAGCAGCTTCAGTTTTAAGGAGGCTGCATGGTTGCGGAGAGAAGTCTGAAAACATGAGGCAAGTGCACCTTAAAATATTCAAACCAGAGGGCAAATAAAACCATGCAAAGATATTAAACAAAACCTCACCGCTTTTAAGCAAATCTCATGACTTTTGGGCTGGCCTAATTCATGATTTTTCATGTTGTTGTATCCAATATTGCTGCTGTAGCTTAAAAGGAGATGGGTCACCACTGAAATCAGACAGTGGCACTGTCATCTGGATTTTGGGACCTATGAGCCTATATTTAATTAAGCATTTCAGAGGAAGATGGACTAAAAGGGGGTATTCAGCGAACTAGGCATGAGGAACACACAGGAAACAGTCCAGGAGTCTTCATTTAAATTCCTCCATGGGGGCTGAGTTGAGTCTGATCTTTATATGGTAGCTTTTCAAGTCACTGTGGCTAGTGTATCTGCGACCTTTCCTATTCTGCTAGCACCGTTTCTAAAATACTTACTTCCCATAAACACTCAAATTCTTAGGAATTCATGCTCTAGGTAATTGTAGAGCCTAATGCTTGGAGAGTCCTATAGTGCTCATCTCCAAGCTCATGGTGCACAGAGAATACCACCTAATAGTTCTAGAAGGGTGTGGTGTACTTATAGCATTCAGTGATAGCGTGTGCATTGCTTTTGTTCATTGCAGATCCTGAAACTAGTACACATTTGATACTTCCTCACTGTTTGTTGGGAAACAATGTAATTGACTTTACAAGTTATTCTCTGATACATGATAGCCTAGGGTTACCATCCGTCTGGGTTTCCCCGGACATGTCCGGGTTTTTCAGCTTTAAATGGCCGTCCGGGGGGAGATTTCTAATCAAGTAGAAATGTCCGGGATTTCCCCCTTCCCCTCATGCAGAGTGCGGCGCGGCTGATTGGACGCCTGGCCTGATTGAAAGCCACTTGCAGCCACTCGGGCCTCTAGCAGCCAGAGTCCCTCCCCCTCCCCCGCTCCCTTCTCCCTCACAGAGCAGCACGGCAGTGTTTGAGTCCACCTGGAGCCTGCAGCTCTCCCTCTGCCTGGTGAGCGGGGGGAGCAGGGCAGGCGGTGGTGGGGGGGGCGTGTAGAGGCTGCAGGGGCAGGGGGTGCAGAGGCTGCAGGGCGAGTGGGGAGCAGGGGGCACAGAGGCTGCAGGAGTGGGGGGGTGCAGAGGCTGCAGGGCGAGGGGGTGCAGGGTGTGACGAACTGGGACTGTTCTTACTGTGGTCTGTGAATGCTGACAGGGGAGTGTGGCTAGGATAGTCTGCATTGGGGGATGGGAGACTGACCTACGGAGAATACCTGAGCATGTAACATGAGAACCCAGGAGGGG
>NW_020686058.1:0-8068 GCF_002925995.2 Terrapene triunguis
GCGATGAGATCCAAGACTTCCCGATCAGTCCATGCTGGGGCCCTCTTTCTATTAGATTGCACGGCCATCTCTGCTGGAGAGCTCTGCATAGTTGCCACTGCTGCTGAGCTCCCCTCGATGTCCAAAGAGGAACTGAGATTCAAACTGCCCAGACAGGAAAATGAAAATGAATTCAAATTTTCCCGGGGGTGTGGCTGGTCAGAGCATCCGAGCTCGGACTGCTGTCCAGAGCGTCAACAGAGTGGTGCACTGTGGGATAGCTCCCGGAGCTATTACCGTCGATTTCCATCCACACCTAGCCTAATTCGATATGGCCATGTCGAATTTAGCGCTAATCCTCTCGTTGGGGAGGATTACAGAAATCGATTTAAAGAGAGCTTTATGTCGAACTAAATGGCTTCCTGGTGTGGACGGGTGCAGGGTTAATTCGATATAACGGCGCTAAAGTCGACATAAAAGCCTAGTGTAGACCAGGCCTAAGGGGAAAAACAATAGAAGACAGTTGGCAGTTTTTTAAAGAGACATTATTAAGGGCACAAGAGGAAACTATCCCACAGTGTAGGAAAGACAGGGAGTATGGCAAGAGACCACCCGGCGTAACCAGGAAATCTTCAATGATCTAAAAATCAAAAAAGAGTCCTACAAAAAGTGGAAACTAGGTCAAATTACAAAGTATGAATATAAACAAATAGCACAAGTATGTAGGGACAAAATTAGAAAGGCCAAGGCACAAAACGAGATCAAACTAGCTGGAGACATAAAGGATAACAAGAAAACATTCTACAAATACATTAGAAGCAAGAGGAAGACCAAGGACAGGGTAGGCCCATTACTCAGTGAGGGGGGAAAATAATAACAGAAAATGTGGAAATGGCAGAGGTGCTTAATGGCTTCTTTGTTTTGGTTTTCACCAAGAAGGTTGGTGGTGTTTGGACATCTAACGTAGTGAATGCCAGTAAAAATGAGGTAGGACAGAAGAGGGTAAGACAGGGAAAGAACAAGTTAAAAATTACTTGGACAAATTAGATGTCTTCAAGTCACCAGGGCCTGATGAAAAGCATCCAAGAATACTCAAGGAGCTGATTGAGGAGATATCTGAGCCATTAGCGATTATCTTTGAGAAGTCATGGAAGACGGGAGAGATTCCAGAAGACTGAAAAAGGGCAAATATAGTGCCCACCTATAAAAAGGGAAATAAGGACAACCCAGGGAATTACAGACCAGTCAGCTTAACTTCTGTATCTGGAAAGATAATGGAGCAAATAATTAAGTAATCAATTTGCAAACATCGAGAAGATAATAAGGTGATAAGTAACAGTCAGTGTGGATTTGTCAAGAACAAATCATGTCAAACCAACCTGACAGCTTTCTTTGACAAGGTAACAAGTCTTGTGGATGGGGGGGAAGCGGTAGACATGGTATATCTTGACTTTAGTAAAGCTTTTGATACTGTCTCGCATGACCTTTTCATAAACAAACTAGGGAAATGCAACCTAGATGGAGCTACTATAAGGTGGATGCAAAACTGTTTGGAAAGCCATTCCCAGAGAGTAGTTATTAGTGATTCACAGTCATGCTGAAAGTGCATAATGAGTGGGGTCCTGCAGGGATCAGTTCTGGATCTGGTTCTGTTCAATATTTTCATCAGTGATTTAGATAATGACATACAGAGTACACTTATAAAGTTTGCAGACAATACCAAGCTGGGAGGGGTTGAAAGTGCTTTGGAGGATAGGATTAAAATTCAAAATGATCTGGACAAACTGGAGAAATGGTCTGAAGTAAATAGGATGAAATTCAATAAGTACTCCGTTTAGGAAGGAACAATCAGTTGCACACATACAAAATGAGAAATGACTGCGTAGGAAGGAGTACTGCAGAAAGGGATCTGGGGGGTCATAGTGGACCACAAGCTAAATATGAGTCAACAGTGTAATGCTGTTGCAAAAAAAGCAAACATCATTCTGGGATGTATTAGCAGGAGTGTTGTAAGCAAGACACGAGAAGTAATTCTTCCGCTCTACTCCACGCTGATTAGGCCTCAACTGGAGTATTGTGTCCAGTTCTGGGTGCCACATTTCAGGAAGGATGTGGACAAATTGGAGAGAGTCCAGAGAAGAGCAACAAAAATGATTAAAGGTCTAGAAAACATGACCTATGAGGGAAGATTGAAAAAAATTGGGTTTGTTTAGTCTGGAAAAGAGAAGACTAAGAAGGGACATGATAACAGTTTTCAAATATGTAAAAGGTGGTTACAAGGAGGAAGAAGAAAAATTGTTTTTCTTAACCTCTGAGGATAGGACAAGAAGCAATGGGCTTAAATTGCCGCAAGGGAGGTTTAGGTTGGACATTAGGAAAAACTTCCTAACTGTCAGGGTGGTTAAGCCCTGAAATAAATTGCCTAGGGAGGTGGTGGAATCTCCATCATTGGAGATTTTTAAGAGCAGGCTAGAGAAACACCTGTCAGGAATGGTCTAGATTGCACGGGACTGGACTAGATGACCTCTTGAGATCCCTTCCAGTTCTCTGATTCTATGTTTGTACAGGGCCAAGTAACAGGAGGCTTCAGTCATGATGGAGGCCCCAGGAGTTATTGGGATGGAAACAGATTAGTACATTTTAAAGACAGGGGGCACCACTCTGATAATCTAGTCTGACCTCCTGAATAACTAAGGCCTGGTCCACACTAACCCCCCACTTCGAACTAAGGTACGCAAATTCAGCTACGTTAATAACGTAGCTGAATTCGAAGTACCTTAGTTCGAACTTACCGCGGGTCCAGATGCGGCAGGCACGCTCCCCCATCGATGCTGCGTACTCCTCTCGCCGAGCTGGAGTACCGGCGTCGACGGCGAGCACTTCCGGGATCGATCCCAGAAGATCGATTGCTTACGGCCGGACCAGGAAGTAAGTGTAGACCTGCCCAAAGATCACAGACTTCGGCCAGTGTTTCCTGCCTCGAGCCCAGCAACTTGTGGTTGAATTAGAGCATTTCTTTCTTACAGCTGGTCTTCACTACAGAGAGATCAGCACTGCTGCAATTGATGCAGCAGGGGTCGATTTAGCGGGTCTAGTGAAGACCCACTAAATCAATGTCAGAGTGCTCTCTGGTCGACTCTGGTACTCCAGCTCTCTGAGAAGAGTAAGGGAAGTCGATTGGAGAGCATCTCCCGTCGACGCAGCGCAGTGAAGACACTGGAGTAAGTCAACCTAAGCTACGTGAATAGCTAGCGTACCTTAGGTCGACTTACCCTGGTAGTGAAGACAAGCCCTTAATTTAAACACCCCAGGTGATGGAGTCACCACATCCCTACTTGTTCTGTTCCAATGCTTAATTACTTTTGTAAAAGGAAGAGAGCCTGAGACATAAGCCCTTGTAGTAGAGGCCTGGTTAAAAAATGGGAATCGTATTTCCTGTTTGAACTTTGCTGACTTGAATTTTGAGCCACTGCATCTCGTTATGCCTTTGTCTGCTTAATTAAAGAGCTCTCTAACCTCAGATATCCTCTCCCTGTATAGGTTATTGTAGACCATGATCAAGTCACCTTTTCCTTAATCAGCTCAATAGATTGAGTTTCTCAGTATGAAATATAAATAAATAGCAGATGCATAAGTGTATCCTAGGGTGAATAAATGATGTGAGAGTAATTCAGAAAACATGAGGTGTTGAACCCAAGAGTTCAGGGAGAAAAGGAATGAAAAGTGAGCATACTCTTTCATTTGAAATTTATTCTCCCCCCCCATTCTCTCTCTGTCTTAAATGGTAAAACTCCCTGCTATTCAACTCATTTTAATTCACATGATTTATGTGGTGCACTGCTTCTGCTGTGGTGACACCCTTTTATTGCTGATATAAACAGTGAAATTTTATGAGGAACTTTGCCTCATTAAAATAATGTATAAGAGTTAAAGTAACAAAGGACAGTGTGAGTATAAAGCATACTGTGTCGCTTTTCCATGTCTATTTAGCACAATACTGTATTGGGATTACAAGTAGTCAACACTAGTTTGTTACTCTTCGTAATTCAGTAAAAAAAGAGTGAGAAACAAAACTGATTCTAATGAAACCATCCAATCCAGTTAATTTTCATTGGTTCTAGGTTTTTTTTAATTCATCCTATTGGTGAATCTCTTTTCTGTAAACTCGTATTTTTTTCCCCCTGGCTGCCTGAACTCTTCAAAAATTTATGCTGGTACCAGGTGTGTCTAAATTTATGATACCTTCACTTTGTATGCCTCAATACGTTTATAGTCACAGTTTGTCTACTTTGACTTTTAGGCAGAGCAATATTCAGACAGCAATATTCTTCCATGGTACGTGCTCAGACATTTGCACAAATTGGACCAGCCTCCTTCTTTGGTTCCTAGGATGAGAGAAGGTTGCAGCATAATTGAGTTACCTAATAATAATTTCTTAACTGTTTATCTTGCATACTTTTTTCTGTCTCCACTTACCAATAGGCAAATATTTCCTACTCCGCACTGTTTATCTCCCAATTGTTCCTTTCATTACTTCGTTCCCCTGCTCTTTTCTGTTACCATACTTTGCCCCATACCACAGAACCAAGAATGGTTCTTCACCATAGGGGCCCCTCACTAATTACCGCACATATTTTTACCATTACTTTTGCCATTCCTTATCCCCTTCTGTCCAAGTATCTCAGGGCATTCTACAAACATTTATGAATGAAGACTCACACCACCTCTGTGAAAAATATAATGGAATTGAGAGATGGAACTCATTGCCACAAGATAGCATTGAGGCTCAGTGGTTAGCTGCATTGAGAAAAGGATTAAACATGTATATGGATAACAAATATGTCCAAGTTGTAATAATAAATACTAAGAAGATGAAGAGTTTTAGAAGAGAGATAAACCCTCATGCTTCAGGGCTTACTCTAACCTCTAAGTGCTTGAGGTTAGGAGGAAATTTTTATTTAGGGCAGGCTATACCACACCTGCCTACTGCAGTGTTTTTTGCACCTTCTTCTGAAGTATCTGATGTTGGCCACTATCAGTGACAGGATATCAGACTCACTGGTCTGATCCAGGATAGTAATTCTTATATTCTTGAGTATTATTGGTCCATTTTACAGATGGGAAAACTGAGCCACAGTGTGGTTAAACTGATTTGTAATCCAGTTGTCTAGTGTCTGAATGGTATTAGAACCCTGATTTCCTGTCTCCCAGCCTTCTGGTATAACCACTAGACCATGTGGTCTCTCTTTTAGGGTATGTGTATACTGCAGTCAGGAGATGTGATTGTAGCCATACCAAGCTAGCTTATTAAAAATAGCAGTGAAGCTGTGGTAGCACAGGCTAGCCACCTGAGAATGAGCCTGCCCTGGCCCCTGGGTACATACTCAAGTGCCTAGCCCATGCTGCTGCAGCTTCACTGCTGTGTTAGCTAGCTCGATCAAAGCTAGGTCAGATGTGTCTATTGTGCTGCCATCACATCTCCTGATTGCAGGGTAGAGATATAAAGAAAGATCCTATTTAAGCAATGAGACAACAAATAAAGGCTCACATGCTACATTCTCCCAGGAAAAAATCAAAGCCTGTAAAATGTGGACCCAAAATCTATGAGATAGAGGAGGAGTGGGTAGTAAAAACACTAGCTCTGTGATGGGAGTATGTTACAGCTAACTCTATGTATATCATGCATAGGGGTCCTGGCTGGCCACAGGGATTGAACTGGGGCCCTCCAGAGAGAAATGTGTGAGTGTTTACAGCTGGAGATAAAGAGCCTGCTTCTTTTGCTGGGGACTGTAACATTCACAATTTCTGTGGAATGGGTACAAAGGGATTCAGCTAACATACAATGAGCAGTGGATTCCAGGAGTGTCTGGGGTAGAATAAATTGTGCTGTGGAAATAGGTTTCCCTCTTCTGCAGATTTTGCTCCTTTCCACACCATGTGTTGGAAGAGACTATATATGGCCTAAAAATAATACTGTGTGTAAAACAAGACACAACAGGTGGATAAATAGACAAATGAGAGTTCAGTGGGGTGAAGTGGGAGCATTGCTAAAGATAGGAATCTTTCCATAAATGAGGAGTCTCAGTAGTTCTAGTAGTCACCAGCCTGAAAGAGGAGTGGGACTTCTCCCCCTCACCTCCAAGCTATGCCAAAGAATAATCATAGCCTTTGAATTTCGTTACTGTGCATAGATTTTGTAATAACTTCTGACATTACTTTCTAAAATGATAATTTAGTGAAGCTCTGTCCCACACATATTAATGCTACAATATGGAGGCAGCAGGGAATTATTTAATAAAAGTTAACATTGCTTTCATTCCGTGTTAGTTATTATGCGGTATTAGTCATCACAGAGAGCCCCTCCTGCAATAGCAGACTGTGCTAGCAACTGCAAACATTTGGCTTTAGCCTCATTGCATGTTAAAAGAAGTTTGTTTCCATCTTGCTCAACCATGCACCGTGAAAGTGGGCATGTAAGAATCCCACTTCTCAGCAAACTGTGAGTGATAGAAAATACAGCTGGCATTTCTGAGCCTACTGTGGCAGCTCAGCATTAAAAGTGACATTAGTTGAAACCCTCCAGATGAATGCAGTGTAGTTGTAGCCATGTCGGTCCCAGGATATTAGAGACAGATCATGTCTTTGATCGGACCGACTTGTGTCTCTCTCACCAACAGAAGTTGATCCAATAAAATATATTATCTCACCCATCTTGTCTCTCTACGGATGAATGTCTGGTCTGGATACTATAAAACCTTTCACCCCAATCACAAACCTGAACCTGTTTTTATTATCTGCTGATTCCTGAACTGGCTATTTGGAGGGGAGTCACATCTGTAGGTCAGGCCATAGTTAAGGGAGATCTGGTGTGGAGCTGGCGGTATGGATCAGCTGTGATGCAGGGCTGGAAGCACTGTCAGTCGTCATGTTCTTTCACCCCTGAAATGGGTATTCTGAGGATTGTGAACCTAGTTAGTGAGACTGTTGAAGTGAGAGAGTGGTAATTTTTCTTTTTTGGGGATGAGTGCTGGATAATGTAGCCCCCAGAGCATCTCAAACTGTACTCTTGTGCTAGGCGCATTGGTAGTAAACAAATCTGATCTAACTGGTATTACTGAAACCTGGTGTGATGATTCGAACAACTGGAATTTTAAAATAAATGGTTATAACCTATTTAGGAAGGATCAAGTGGGCAGGAGGAGATGGGGAGTGGCACTCTATGTCAAAAATGGCATTGCCTGTTTCCGAGTCACTGATAAATCAGAAGAATATGATCTATTGATCCTAAAAATGCTTCTGGATCAATATCCTAACAGATAAAGCACAAGCTGAGGTAGTAGTTGGTGTCTGTTACAGACCATCATGTAACACTAGAAACAAGATGTCCTCCTCCTTACGCATCTATCTAGAACATGTAGGGAAGAAAAGCTGCGTGATCATGGGGGATTTCCATCTGAGTGACATATGCTAGAGGTCCCATGCTGCCAGTAATAAAATATTGCTGGAATTTCTAAACATAATAGATGCCCATTTTCTAACTCAAAAAGTTTTGCATCCAACACAGAGGAATTCTATATTAGACATTGTTCTAACAGATAAAGAGGAACTGATCACAGAACTAAATTTAATGGTAGCTTAGATACAAGTGATCATGACTTGATCACATTTATAATGTGCAAGCAGAATAAAGGCCAGATCAGCAATTATACATACATACATACATACATTCTCTCTCTCCCTCTCTCTCTCTGCTTTAATAGGGCCAATTTCACAAAGTTGAACCAAAATGAGCCAAATCAGTGGGAAGAAAGAATTTAATCAAAAAATGTGAGTGATAAAAAGCCACAATCACTCAAGGAAGAAGGTTGTGCTGGTTAAAAAATGACCTGGTTTAGAGGGGAAGTGAAGGAAGCTATAAAAATAAACAAATAATATACAGGTTTCAGAGTAGCAGCCGTGTTAGTCTGTATCTGCAAAAAGAACAGGAGTACTTGTGGCACCTTAGAAACTAACAAATTTATTTGAGCATAAGCTTTCATGGGCTACAGCCCACTTCTTCGGATGCATAGAATGGAACATATATTGAGGA
>NW_020686059.1:0-3450 GCF_002925995.2 Terrapene triunguis
CCGCATTCCCCGCTCCTCCCCTTCCCTCCCGGAAAGTCCTAAGCGCCACCTAACGGCTGCTTGACGGCACTTAGGACTTTCCGGGAGGGAGGGGGAGGAGCAGGGACGCGGTGTGCTCAGGGGGGCAGGGAGAGAAGAGGCAGCACAGGGGCGGGAACTGGGGGGAAGGGGGTGGAAGGGGGGCGGGGCGAGGGCGGTACAGGGGCAGGAAGAGGTGTGGGGGCAGGCGAGCACCCACCAGACAGAGAAGAAGTTGATGCCGTAGGGCGAGTGGCGAGCGGCTGGGGTGAAGAGGCGAGCAGTGAGTGGGGGACTGAGGAGGGACGCAAGCCAGTGGCAGGCTGGGGGATGAGTAAGGGTGTGGTGGTCGGGGGCCCGAGCGGGGCGGGGGTGGGACCTGGGGCAGAATGGGGGCAGAGCCTGGGAGGAGTGGGGGTGGACTGTGGGCGGGTCTGATGGCACCTCAGTGTGTCCCGATATTTTACTTTTGTGATCTGGTCACCCTACACAGGCGTATTCCCAGCTCATTGAGCCAGTGGAGCCAAGCAGTAGCAGATTTAGAGTTGTTGGGGCCCTATGCGCAGCTTCATTTTCAGGCCCCCTGCCACCCCCGAGACCCAGCCAAGAAAAAGAACATTCTCTTATCGCCCCCCTGTTTTTCATTCTTTTTTCTTCATCCGCCTCCTATATTATAAGTAATGGGAAGTAGATGAAAATAAAGTGAGGTACCTTGATAGGGGCAGGGGGTTGGGGTGCAGGACGGGGTACGGAGGTCAGGCTCTAGGAGGGAGTTTGGGTGCTGGGTGCAGGCTCTGGGCTGGGGCAAGGGGTTGGGGTATGGGAGGGGGGCTCCCAAAGCGACTGGCCCACACACCCCACTGGCAGCAGCTCCTAGGCAGGATGAATCAGGGGGTCTCCACACGCCGCTGCCTGCAGGCACTGCCCCCAGAGCTCCCACTGGCCGCAGTTCCTGTGGAGTTGGTGCTCGTGGCGGGGGCAGCGCGTGGAAACACCCCCCAGCTTCCGGGAGCAGCAAGGAGGGAAGGAGGCAGAGCGGGCAGGGAGCTGCCTTAGCCCTGCTCCTGGCACATCTCTGCATGCCCCTTGGTGGGAGTGGGGCACCAGGTCTCCATGCACGGCCCCTTCCCTGCCCCCCCGCCAGGGGCACGCAGAGACATGCCAGCAGCCAGCTGCTTCTGGGAGCAGCATGGGACTACTGGCCACAGCATGCAGGCAGCCTGCCTGCCTGAGCCTTGCTCCGCTGCCGGCCAGGACTCAGGGGTAGGTTGTCAGATGAGATTAGGCTGACCAGACAGCAAGTGTGAAAAATCAGGACAGGGGGTGGGGAGTAATAGGCACCTATATAAGACAAAGCCCCAAATATCAGGACTGTCCCTATAAAATTGGGACATCTGGTCACCCTAGATGAGATTTGTCCTGCATTTTGGGGTGCCCCCTGTCGTTGGGGGCCTCGTGGCCACTGCACAGTTTGTTTCATGGAAAATCTGTTCCTGAAGCCAAGTGACACACATGATCATAAGTTGAATATCGACACAGTCTATGGTGAGTGGTGTCTGATTTTAGCAGCACAGCACGGAAAAATACCACCACTTCCCTCACCCCATCTGACCCCTGAATGTAAGTCTTTCATAAGCAATGTGAAGAATGTCATTGATTGATTGAACATACGACTCATATTTTCAATATAGAAAAGTGTGAATGAAAAGCAGCTGATGTGGTCAGGCATTAAATTATACAGGATCCACATTCATAAACTTCTCTAACTTGAGTGCCCCCCCGCCCCCAGTATGCTACAAGAGGGCTGAAATCTGTAGGTCTCATACAAATAATAATAACATAATGTAGTCATTTTTATAGAAGCTACAGAAGGGTAACATGACCTACATCTAGTGTTAGCACAGTGTTAATGTTGGCTTTAATACACAGCTCTCATGAAAGCAGCACTTTATTACTCAATATTAATTACCTCCTTTGTGCACGTCAATAGTGTTACTTTCATAATATCAGGAAATGCTAGTCTCTCGTCGCTGTTTGTTCATTTACCAGTATGACTTGTATTTATTAACTTTTTCTTTTCAATAGAAAAACTTGGATATACATCTGTTTTTTTGCTAATGAGTAATTCTTATGGATTTATTTGTACTCCTAAACCACAGGGTGATGAACATGAAGGTGTAAAAATGCAAAGCACTGTAATCTCTAAGGAATGAAATTTGGAAATCAGCTGCTGAGCAGGATGTTTTTAAGGGACATAATATATTTTGTGACATACTACAAGTGATTTTGTTGTGTAATAAGAGAATTTTTCATTTATTCTTTCATGGAAAGCAAAATTGAAAATTGTACATTGCAAAATTGTAATTCCTCCTCTACCCCTCCTTAATAATTTAGTCTCAATGCTTGTCCCTTATTTAACATTTGAGCAATATTTTCTATTGTCAAGTCTCACCCCCTCCTCCAGGTGTATTTACTGCTAGTGTTCATTTCATTGCTCAATAAGGAAACAATTAAACTCTTTTGTCTGAATTTCCAACCTGTTTATTCTGTGATTCCCTGGTGCTCTGACTTTCATGAGGTCACATATTTTAGCACATGAAACCTTTCAAAGGTGCCAGCAAATATACTCTATTACAAGAAAAGCTTTGTATTGTACAGTCAGATACTCAAATTCGATACAAAGAGACAATTCAGCATAGGAATAGCTGAAACCAGGTGGCACTGATTTTTGCTCTGTGCTATATTCTGAAAGGTCACAGGCTAACCTGCTAGAATTGTTCAAAATAGTATAAAAATATACAGATGAGGGTAAAGCAGTACATGTAAATTAGCAAACAATAGGAATGGTTACAAATGTATGTTCTGGGACAGCGGATTTGCTAATGATAAGGGAATAATATACACCTCTACCCTGATATAACGCGACCCGATATAACATGAATTCAGATATAACGCGGTAAAGCAGTGCTCCGGGGGGGGGGGCGGGGGGGAGAGACGGCTGGGCACTCGGGTGGATCAAAGCAAGTTCGATATAACGCGGTTTCACCTATAACGCGGTAAGATTTTTTGGCTCCCGAGGACAGTGTTATATCGAGGTAGAGGTGTATCTGTAAAATGGGAATGATAATTTCCTGCCTCATAGGGTGCTGTAATGACAAATTCCATTCATGATTATGAGACACTCAGGGCTAGTCTACACTACCCGCCCGGATCGGCAGGTAGAAATTGATCTCTCGGGGATCGATTTATCGCGTCTCATCTAGACGGATAAATCGATCCCCGAATCGACGTGCGTACTCCCACCTCATCAGGAGGAGTAAGCGCTGTCGACGGGGGAGCCGCGGCAGTCGATTTGCCGCCGTCCTCACAGCGGGGTAAGTCGAATAGGATACGTCGAATTCAGCTACGCTATTCGCGTAGCTGAATTTGCGT
>NW_020686060.1:0-7715 GCF_002925995.2 Terrapene triunguis
GGGCCGGGACAGACCTATGCACCATAAACAGGCCTCATGCTGGCCTCTCCTTGCCTGGGCTGGGTCCCTGAGGCCCTCGCCCCACTCCCGTGGCCCAGACCGCTGCCTGTCCCCCCGCTGCTCACACAAGCGCAATCCGAGTGCCTGGCCAACACCAGGAGGCTGCTGGATCCTGCCAGCTGGAAATAGTCCCGGCACCGGGATTCCTGGGTGTGGTCGAGGCTACATCCCCTGGGGTGGGGGGCGTGAGGATGAGGACGTGACGGGGGGAAGGGGAACAGCCTGGGGACCCCAGGCCAAGGGAGGCACAAAGCTGGTGTTAAAACCCCCGGTTTCTGCAGCACCCGGCTGGAAGGGTGACTCGGGACCTGTTTCTCCGCTGGGCTGAATTCCTGCCTGGGGTAAGTTCACTCCTGACACTGGGCTTTACGCCAGGTAAGCCAGCAAGGTAAAGAAGGTCTGGATTGGATGAATGGATTATAAGGAGGAGAGAAAGCTGGCAAGATTGTCGTGCTCAACGGGTGGTGATCAATGGCTCCATCTCTAGTTGGCAGCCGGTATCAAGCGGAGTGCCCCAGGGGTCGGTCCTGGGGCCAATTTTGTTCAACATCTTTATTAATGATCTGGATGATGGGATGGATTGCACCCTCAGCAAGTTCGCAGAGGACACTAAACTAGGCGGAGTGGTAGATATGCTGGAGGGAGGGATAGGATACAGAGGGACCTAGACAAATTGGAAGATTGGGCCAAAAGAAACCTGATGAGGTTCAACAAGGACAAGTGCAGAGTCCTGCACTTAGGACGGAAGAATCCCATGCACCGCTACAGGCTGGGGACCAACTGGCTAAGCAACAGTTCTGCAGAAAAGGACCTGGGGATTACAGTGGACGAGAAGCTGGATATGAGTCAGCAGTGTGCACTTGTTGCCAAGAAGGCTAACGGCATATTGGGCTGCATTAGTAGGAGCATTGCCAGCAGATTGAGGGAAGTGATTATTCCCCTCTATTCAGCACTTGTGAGGCCACACCTGGAGTATTGCGTCCAGTTTTGGGCCCCACACTACAGAAAGGATGTGGACAAACTGGAGAGACTCCAGCGGAGGGCAACGAAAATGATTAGGGACTGGAGCACATGACTTATGAGGAGAGGCTGAGGGAACTGGGATTGTTTAGTCTCCAGAAGAGAAGAATGAGGGGGGATTTGATACCAGCTTTCAACTACCTGAAGGGGGGTTCCAAAGAGGATGGAGCTCGGCTGTTCTCAGTGGTGGCAGATGACAGAACAAGGAGCAATGGTCTCAAGTTGCAGTGGGGGAGGTCTAGGTTGGATATTAGGAAACACTATTTCACTGGGAGGGTGGTGAAGCACTGGAATGGGTTACCTAGGGAGGTGGTGGAATCTCCTTCCTTGGAGGTTTTAAAGTCCCAGCTTGACAAAGCCCTGGCTGGGATGATTTAGTTGGGGATTGGTCCTGCTTTGAGCAGGGGGTTGAACTAGATACCTCCTGAGGTCTCTTCCAACCCTGATATTCTATGATTCTATGTCTTGGCTCATCCAGGTGCAATTGCTTTACCTCAGCAGAATGCACAGCGGCGTTTCCCCACTTTTTGAGCCCAGTCTCAGATTGTTCCCAGCCCTATCCAGCGCTCCGCCTTCCCATGCACCCTGGAGTCCGGCGTAAGGAGCTGTAAGGGGCTGAGCTGCTGTCTAATCCACTGGCCGGCCGTACTCCGGGACGGGCTGCTCTTGGGGACAGGGACAGCGTAGGTGCAGTGCCCAGCGCACCAGGGCCCTGACCTGACTGGAGCCTTTGGCGCTACTGCATTATAAGTGATTGATTTTACCCACCCGCACAAGGAGTACGGGGGCTTACGCTCCCAGTACACCAAAGTACCAGGGCCGTGTTCTCATCTCAGCTGAGCTGGTGTCAATCCAGAACAGCTACCCTGATGCTGGATTTACACCACTGCACCAGAGATCAGAATTCCACCCCGTGTCAGTAGGGGCTTGCTCCTGTTCCCACTGGCTTCAGCTTCTCTGCGGGTGTAATTCCACCCATGTCATTCCAGGCCAGCGAAGAATTTGGCTCGGGGAGTTTTGCCACAATGGAGCAGAGTCCGACTTTCCTTTCTCCACCCAGGGGTGTACTGATACATAGAGCAGGCCAGGCTCTGGAGAGGAGGAGAGTCAGAGATAGGCAATGCACCCCGGGATCATTCGGGGGTGTCTGCCCCAGGCAGCTTGCACCTCGGGCTAATTCCATTCTGAAGGGGTGTTTAAGATGGTGCCACATATGCACCGGTCCTGAGGGCCCTGTTCCACAGAGCAGAGGGGAGAGCGAAGGGGGAAGCAGCAGAGGGAGGGAGGGAAGGAAAGAAAACCAGACTGGGAGATTGACCTGCACAGATAAGGGAGTCCTTGCTTATCTGCCAGTGCACTGCTGGGTGTGGGAAGGGGGTGGCTCACCATACAAAAGAGCAGCCACGTGGCTTAGAGGATGGGCCCCCAGCTGGGGCGGGAGCCAGGCAGAGTTTTCACAAGGTGGGAATTAGGGACACAAAACGAACCCAGCAAGGTGGGCAATCAGTCCAGGCAGGCAGATCTCTCAATGTATGGCAGTTATAGGATTTAGTTGGGGATTGGTCCTGCTTTGAGCAGGGGGTTGGACTAGATGACCTCCTGAGGTCCCTTCCAACCCTGATAGTCTATGATTCTATGATATGGACTGGGGGGTGGGGCTCTATAGGTGCTCACATGGGCACTCTGCTGCCCAGTCAGGTAAAGGGCCCAGCACAGTCGCTTCGTGCCCAGGCCCACATTTCACAGCCAGCATCCAGCTCATGACGCACGTTTTACCCAGCAGCAGCCTGACTCCTCCAGCCTGAGCGGTTTCTCCTAGAGCCCGGGGGCCAGCGACACCCGAAAGTAAAGTTGCCAGGAGATCACGGGGCTCCGTGCACAGACCACAGTAGCCGAGCTGCTCCCCAGCCCAGAAACCCAGCCCAGGCGCCCTGCCTGGAGACACACGCAGCTCATTCCCCGCTGCCGTGCGCCGGGGGGGAGGCGCCGCTGCAGCTGACGAGCGCTCGACATGGCTGAGGCAAGGGTGTGTTAAAATATTGGGCCCCCTCTGCAGCGGGCTGGGGCCCTGTCATACGATACAGCCGCTGCCAGGAGTCCCAGGCGGCCCTGAGGGTCTGTGCTGGTGGCTGGGGCCAGAGAGGACATGGCAGCCACGTTCCCTTGCCCCAGTTCACACCCCAGGATAGAAGGTGGTGCAGGAGCCACTGGGATGGCTCTTCCCCACCAGACGATGCCCTCGCAGCTGGCTACGCTTGCATTAGGGCAGCACTGCACTGGAGGGAGGGTCTGGCTCCGCGTGTTACACCTGGGCAGCCAGTGGAACACGGGTGTAAAACACTATTAGTCTGCGTGGAGAGTGTCTCACTCACTTTGCACAGGTGCAAATGACAGCGCCAGGCAGGAGGGAACCAGACCTGTCATCATTATGCTTCAGAGTCAACGCCCCAACGAGATCTATAGGGCCAGCCACACCTCCTGGCTCACGTGTACAAGCTGAAATGTTTGCAAAATGTAATGCTTTGATTGTTCCCCTCTCACCTGTCCCCTTGCAGGGTGAACTCACTGGCAGTAGGAGCTGGGTCAATAACACTTTGTTCTTCTATGGTGCCTTCCATCCACAGATCCCGGCCCCTTGGGAGGCAGCATGGCCTAGTGGCTGGGGCAGTAGGGAGAGCCGGGTTCTGATCCTGGCTCAGCTGCCAACCCATTGTGGGATCTGGGTCCAGGCCTCTGCATGCCTCTATTTCCCTTGAACATGTTGACTGTAAACCCGTCAGAGCAGGGACCATCTCTCTCTCTGTGTCTGTGCTGTGCCCAGCACAACAGGGCCCTGCTCAGCATTGGAGGTCTCCAGGTGTTACTGCACTGGAAATAACAGATCCCTGTGCCAAACCCAGCCCCTGGTTTGGGGGACTAAGTTTGACCCCAAACGTCGTGTGATGCTTTGCGGGCACGTCCTGGGAGTTTGCAGTTCTTGTGCCACTAGAGGGTGCCCAGACTGTTCTGGGAATGCGAAAGCAACCTGCGGAGGGCTCATAAGCACTGCGGGTTTATTGCACATTCAAATTGCTGCCCCTGAAAATACTTTCCTCTGTTCTGCTGAGAGACAGAGCAACAAAGGAATCCAGAAGCCAGCAGCTTCCCGCCCCAGCCAGCTACTTGGGAGGAATAGTACAGTGCTCTAGCCGGTCTGGGGTCAGTGTGGGCCGGTGGATCGGCACACGGGAGGCTGGGCAGCTCTTTTTGACTGGGAGGACAGGGAGCAGCAGTAAAGAGTGCCGGACAGATTGCTCAGCCCCCTCTGCGCCTCCTTTGCTCTGCCCCCTAATCTGAAAGATCAGAACTTGGCTTGGTAACGCCACAGCCAATAACTAAGCAATACGCAGGGAGGCAGCGTGGTCTAGCAGTTAGATCACGTAATGAGCACTGCACATGCCTGGCGGTCTGGTTGTGTCTCTGTCACAGCCTCTTGCTGGGTGACCTTGGGCCAGCCACGTCCCTGCTCCGTGCCTCAGTTTCCCCATCTGGGATAGTAGCAGTTGCCATCATGATAAAGTGCTTACAAATCTACAGCCAAGATGTGCTTCATATGTGCTGAGCTTTACTAGTGGCATTGAAAACCGGTACATTGTACCACTCCCATGCTCTTCAGTCATGAAGGTTTTATTCCAGCTCATTAAAACGCTGCTGGCCTGAACAAGCACAGAGCATTTCCACAGACACAGAAGCCAGCTGACCTGGCCCAGGGCCAGCGTGGTTCCTCTGTGCTGACTCCACAGGAAGAAAGCACAAGTTACTTGGAGCAGTACCAGGTTGCACAAAAGGCCAAATTCTGCTCTCTATGAAATGGGGGTAAATCCGGAGCATTGCCATTCAAATCAGTGAGGTTACTCCGGTTTACACCAGCCTACATGAGAGCAGTTTAGTCCCAAGATTGCAGAGTCTTTGAAATTCAACCCCATGCAAAGGCCCAGGGGAAGCTCTGGGCTCCACTTGATTCGGTGAGGGCTTAACATGCCTAGGCCTTGGGCTGGGCTTCGGCAGCAGGGCCAAGCTCACCCTGCGTGAGGATCCCTCCCCAACTTGTCATCAATCCCAAGGCCAGAAGGGACTACTGTGATCAGCTAGTCTGACCCCCTGTATGGCACAGGCCAGAGACCTGCCCCCAAATCATTCCTAGAACAGAGCGGTTAGAAAAACATCCTGCCTTGATTTAACAATTGCCAGTGATGGAGAATCTGCCATGACCTTGGTAAATTGTTCCCATGGTTAATTACCCTCCCTGTTAAAAATTACACCTTACTTCCAGTCTGAATGTGTCTAGCTTCAGCTTCCAGCCACTGGATCGTCTTAGACCTTTCTCTGCTAGATTGAAGGGCCCGTTGTTCAATATTTGCTCCCCACGCGTAGGTACTTGTAGGCGGTAATCAAGTCACCCCTTAACCTTCTCTTTGTTAAGCTAAATAGATTGAGCTCCTGGAGTCTATCACTGTAAGGCAGGTTTTCTAAGCCTCTGATCAATCTCCTGCTCTTCTCTGAACCCTTCTCCAGTGTATCAACATCCTTCTTGAGTTGTGGACACCAGAACTGGACACAGGTTTCCAGCAGCGGTCACACAAGTGCTAAACACCCTGGTAAAATAACCTCTCTGCTCCTACTTGAGCTTTCCCTGTTTATGCATCTCAGGCTCACGTCACCCTGGGGGCTCATGTTCAGCTGATTATGCATCATGACTTCCAAATCTTTTTCAGAGTCCCTTCTTCCCAGGAGAGAGTCCCCCACTATGGAAGTGTGGCCGGCATGCTTTGTTCCTAGATGTAGACATGCACAGATGTTTATCCAAAAGAAGATTGAGAGTACACTTGATCACAGTGTATAAGTATCTTCCAGGGGAAAAAATACCAGATACTAGAGGCCTCGTAATCATAGAATCATAGAAGATCAGGGTTGGAAGGGACCCCAGGAGGTCATCTAGTCCAACCCCCTGCTCAAAGCAGGACCTAATCCCAACTAAATCATCCCAGCCAGGGCTTTGTCAAGCCTGACCTTAAAAACCTCTAAGGAAGGAAATTCCACCACCTCCCTAGGGAACCCATTCCAGTGCTTCACCACCCTCCTAGTGAAAAAGTTTTTCCTAATATCCAACGTAAACCTCCCCCACTGAAACTTGAGACCATTACTCCTTGTTCTGTCATCTGCCACCACTGAGAACAGTCTAGATCCATCCTTTTTGGAACCCCCTTTCAGGTAGTTGAAAGCTGCTATCAAATCCCCCCTCATTCTTCTCTTCTGCAGACTAAACAATCCCAGTTCCCTCAGCCTCTCCTCATAAGTCATGTGCTCCAGCCCCTAATCATTTTTGTTGCCCTCCGCTGGACTCTTTCCAATTTTTCCACATCCTTCTTGTAGTGCGGGGCCCAAAATTGGACACAATACTCAAGATGAGGCCTCACCAATGTTGAATAGAGGGGAATGATCATGTCCCTCGATCTGCTGGCAATGCTCCTACTTATACAGCCCAAAATGCCGTTAGCCTTCTTGGCAACAAGGGCACACTGTTGACTCATATCCAACTTCTCGTCCACTATAACCCTTAGGTCCTTTTCTGCAGATCTGCAGATGTCCTGGAGAAAGACAGAACACAAGCCAGTGGCTGGAAGGAAAAGCCACATTCACATCAGAAATAAGGCCCCAATGTTAAACAGTGAAGGTGACTAGCCGTTGAATCAAACAACCCAGGGCAGTGGTGGGATGTCCAACTCTTGCTGGCTTCCGATCCATCCTGCACACCGTTCTGGGGGACCTGCTTTAGCCAGACACAAGCTCTTGGGCTCAATGCAGGAGTAACTGCATGAAAGTTACTGGTGTGTGATATACAGGTGGTCAGACTGGATGGGTTAATTATCCCTTCTGGCTTTAAACTCCGTGAAAGACTCGAATGCCCATAAGTCAGGCCAGGGCAACTCCAAAACTTCCCAAGGAGGCCAGGGCTTCAGGGTTTTCAGTTAGCTCGAGTGCTGGTAAGAGGAGTAGCCATCCAGATGTAAGGACCATCTGGAAGATCTAAATGAAACAATAACATTCACCACCTTCATAGAGCATAAGCAGCTGGCTAAGTGGCAGTTCTGCAGAAAAGGACTCGGGGATTACAGTGGATGAGAAGCTGGATATGAGTCAGCAGTGTGCCCTTGTTGCCAAGAAGGCTAATGGCATATTGGGCTGCATTAGTAGGAGCATTGCCAGCAGATTGAGGGAAGCGATTATTCCCCTCTATTCGGCACTGGTGAGACCACACCTGGAGTATTGTGTCCAGTTTTGGGCCCCCCACTACAGAAGGGATGTGGACAAATTGGAGAGAGTCCAGCGGAGGACAACGAAAATGATTAGGGGGACTGGAGCACATAACTTATGAGGAGAGGCTGAGGGAACTGGGATTGTTTAGTCTCCAGAAGAGAAGAATGAGGGGGGATTTGATAGCAGCCTTCAACTACCTGAACGGGGGTTCCAAAGAGGATGGAGCTCGGCTGTTCTCAGTGGTGGCAGATGACAGAACAAGGAGCAATGGTCTCAAGTTGCAGTGGGGGAGGTCTAGGTTGGATATTAGGAAACACTATTTCACTAGGAGGGTGGTG
>NW_020686061.1:0-285 GCF_002925995.2 Terrapene triunguis
GGCGATGAGTCCGTGCTTTCCGAGCTGCGCTCCAAAAGAAGGAATGCTAAGATCTACGAGAAGATCTCTAAAGCCATGGCAGAGAGAGGCTACAGCCGGGATGCAACGCAGTGCCGCGTGAAAATCAAGGAGCTGAGACAAGGCTACCAAAAAACCAAAGAGGCAAACGGACGCTCCGGATCCCAGCCCCACACATCCCGTTTCTACGAGGCACTGCATTCTATCCTAGGTGCGGCCACCACCACTACCCCACCAGTGACCGTGGACTCTGAGGATGGGATATTG
>NW_020686061.1:385-1805 GCF_002925995.2 Terrapene triunguis
TAGAAAGAGGGCCCCAGCATGGACTGATCGGGAAGTCTTGGATCTCATCGCTGTGTGGGGCGATGAGTCCGTGCTTTCCGAGCTGCGCTCCAAAAGAAGGAATGCTAAGATCTACGAGAAGATCTCTAAAGCCATGGCAGAGAGAGGCTACAGCCGGGATGCAACGCAGTGCCGCGTGAAAATCAAGGAGCTGAGACAAGGCTACCAAAACACCAAAGAGGCAAACGGATGCTCCGGATCCCAGCCCCACACATCCCGTTTCTACGAGGCACTGCATTCTATCCTAGGTGCGGCCGCCACCACTACCCCACCAGTGACCGTGGACTCTGAGGATGGGATATTGTCCGCGGCCGGTTCCTCGTCGGACATGTTAGCTGACGGGGAAGATGAGGAAGGAGATGAAGAGGACGATGCAGTCGACAGCGCTTACCACGCTGATTTCCCCGACAGCCAGGAGCTCTTCATCACCCTCACAGAGATCCCCTACCAACCGTCCCCCGCCGTTACCCCAGACACAGATTCAGGGGAAGGATCAAGCAGTAAGTGTTTTAAATATCTTAACATTTATTTATAACAGAACTTGCATATTTTAAATATTAACAATAACTAAAGTGCTTTCAAGTATGTAAACTTTTATTTATAACAGAACAGGAAGATTTGAAATATTAACAATGGGTAAAGTGCTTCTAAACATGTAAACAGGAAAGTGCAACAAAACGGGAATCTGAACAAAGGGTATCATGATTATTGTGTCTTTGGCCGCTTCAATGTATAGTCCGAACCATTTTAAGAAAATTCAACAATGTCCGCTTCATGATTACACTGCCCAAGACGCTCCACTCTTTTGTCCCTCCAAGGGCACCTAACCCAAAAACTGGTCGATGTGTCCGGGGATAGAGGCGAAATCCTCCTAGGAGAACTCCTCATAGGCCTCCTGCAGGTGTCTTTCCAGCCTAATTATCAGGTTCCTGGGCAGGGAGAGCTTATTAGGCCCCCCGTGGTATGACACGTTTCCATGCCACAACGCCAGCAGGTATTCGGGGGTCATGGCCTTGCACAGCATAGCAGCAAATGGCCCCGGTTTCTGCAGGCTGTCCCGAAGCATCTTCTCCTTCTGGCTCTCCGAGACCCTCAGGAGGGTGATGTCTGGCGTGACGCCCTGCTTTGAATTAGGTAGGGGACAGTTAGTATTGGGACTGCTTGCCCGTTCCTTTACAGAACGGTAACCGCCGGTTTACAGCCACGTGGTTTACAGCCGCGAGGGGGTGGGACAGGGACAGAGTTCATGCTTGCAGGATTGCTGCCAGCAGAGACTCGCATTGCTTTCTATGTGAAAGGAGGCCAGTGCCACTCTTAAAGTTTTAAGCAGCCACAAGTCTACGGCTTACCATGTTTGCCAGCTAGACAAAGTCCGGTGTCC
>NW_020686062.1:0-2088 GCF_002925995.2 Terrapene triunguis
GCCCTGCCCCACAGCAGGACTCGGCCCAGAGCAGCACAGCGTGGCCAGAACCCCAGCCCCACATCCCAGGGTGCAGCACCCCCCACCCAAAGGTGCACACACCAGCAGGCAGGACCCCAAAGGGGCTGGGGGGGGAGTGCAGGTCTTCTCACGGGCCTCCGGCCTGGGCAGCTTTAGGGCGCAGGGTCCAGCTTTTCTTGCTAACCATAAGGGCTAGAAAGAGAACGCAGAATAACCGCTGAGATTCCAAGGGGCTCCTGTCACGCAGGCGCTGGGAACTGCCCTGTCTCTGGGGCGGGTTAGATCCACTGGAGGCTCCTGGCAGGATTCTGGTACCTGTAACGAATGCGCAAGTGTCACCATCTCCCTGTTCCCCCCTGGCTGTGTTGCCAGGTGACGATTCTCTCCGGGTGTCTCTAGTTTGTGTCACCGCTGGAATAAACCTGTTTTCCCCACGTTCCCGTTGTCAGTGGACTTTGTAGAAATGGTTTTTACTCCAATTTCCCACTGACCGGGGCAGGCTGGAGCCCGAGCCCCGTCCCCCACATGTGGCCGCCCCATGCACTGGCTGAGCCGTCGGGGCCCCGCTTCCTGCTAGAGGTTTATACACAGTCATAGCTAATGTCATTGGCGTGAGCCTGGCAGAGCGGTCAGGCCCAGTCCTGCGGGTCCAACTGGCAGCAGCGAGCCCATTGGCTGAGTGGCTGCCGCTCTGCATGGGGGCTTGGGGGATGGGGCCCTAAGGAGGGACTGATGGAGAGGGGTTCTGGGTGAGGAGCACACTGGCCCTGGGACAAACAGCCGCCGGCTGGCACATGCCCGCCCCCTGCCCGGGCTCCCGTGCACACAGGCTGCTTGGCACAGCAGGGCCCTGGAGCCGAGACTGGCCGTACTGCAAACTTCCCGCCCCTGCGTGCGACTCTGGGTCCCTGGGCAGGGCCAGGCGCTCCCCGGAGTTACTGCCTGCATGTGGCTGGAGCTGATGGGGGCCTAGCGCCGTCCTCGGTCACTGCCACTCACCCAGAGCCGTGGGGCAGCTGGACGGATCCCGGCTTGGCACATGCTGGTGCGCTGAGCAGAGCCGAGGGGAGCCCGTTCTCTGGCCATGCAGGCGCTACGGGAATGACTGGGCTTGGCGCTGGACCGGCTCCCTGGGCCGGTAGGAAGCAGGGACCGAAGGGGCTGGCACCAGGGGTAAAGCCCCAGGACTCTGTGCAGGTGAGAGGCGGCTGCATGGAGGAGCCGCGCTCATCCTCCCCGGTGCTCTGTGGATGTGGCAGGTCTCTGCACCGGGGTCCCCACCTCCCCTGTCCCCCTGGTGGCTTGGGATGGCCCAGCAAGCACCCTTCCTCAGTTTCCCTCCAGGTTCCTGGAAATAATCTTTTAAATAATGCCCCTCCCACTTCCCTCGGGGGGGGGGGGGTTCTGATTTATGTACCCCAGGCGAGCCCTGCACGCCAGCCCCTTTCACCCAGCACTAGGCTCTGGGTTTGCATGGCCCTGCCCCTCTGGGCTTTGTGCCAGCTGAGCTCCGCCGGCTCAGCCTGTGCCTCACCCCCAGCCTCCGGTACAGCCCAGGAGCCTGCCTGGCGCCCCCGATGTTCCCCGCAAGGCAGGCAAGCTGGGCGTGTCACGGGAGGAACCCACCTCCCCAGAAGGAGCCAGCTGCGTGGGGCCAGCCTGCACCATGATAGCGTAGCCGTGGCCCGAGGAGGCGCCCACAGCGAGTGCTGGCACCGGCCGGTCCTGGCGAAGGCAGCACCAGCCCAGGGGAAAATCAGGAACGTTTATTTCATATAAAATACATTACACGCCGTGAATCTGGCTTGCAGCCAGCCAGGTACCCAGGGCCCAGCTAGGGTGACCACATTACATGAACAAAATAGCGGTACGCACGGGGCCGGGGGGCAGGTCCGGAGCGCCGCCGAAGCAAAAAAAAAAGTCAAGTCTCAGCCCTGGCCCCTGGATTCTGCTCCCCCTTCTCCGCCCAGCTCTGCCGGGGCCGCTGCCAGCAGCTCAGGCGGTTACCCCCGGGCTCTGCCGTCGGCCCCGTCCTCTGAGCCCGGCTCAGCCGGTGCTGCCGAGCCG
>NW_020686063.1:0-347 GCF_002925995.2 Terrapene triunguis
GTCCTGCTTTGAGCAGGGGGTTGGACTAGATGACCTCCTGAGGTCCCTTCCAACCCTGATATTCTATGATTCTATGATTCTACTGCATTTCCCTTATCTAAACAGTCAGTTATCTTCTCAAAGAAGGAGATCAGGTTAATCTGACATGATCCACCTTTGGTAACCCCATGCTGCAGTCCATCCCCTGCCGGGCTGGGGGAAGGTGCCCCTCAAGGGGCCAGGGGGCATTGCATGATTCCAGGAGCCAGATAATGGCCAAGCTGGTGTCCTTGGGCCTGGCTGTGTGGCCACCATTGGCAGCCAGGCAGAGTGGGTGCAGTGGGTGCAGTGTGGCTGTAACACCCCCT
>NW_020686063.1:357-1783 GCF_002925995.2 Terrapene triunguis
GGACAGGAGCCAGAGGGACGCTCCCTCCTCCCCCCGCTGCCAGCCCTGCGAACATGGCTGCAGCACGGCCGCGCTTCTCCCTCCTGCTCCTCGCCCTAGTTGCCGTGCTCTGCCCTGCTCCTGCCCGCACAGTGGCCCCTCTGCTTGGCCGCCAAGCACCTGGACCGGTGCTTCGCCGAGTGCAAGCGCTGCACCGACCCAGAGTGCAGCAGTAAGTGGGTGCGGGGCCCTGCCTGCTGGATCCTGAGGCTAGCACGGGGGGGGCTGTGCCAGGCAGGCTCTGGGAGGGAGGATGGGGGGGGGGTCCAATGCCGCTCTGGGTAGCCCGTGCAGGGTGGGGTGATGATGCTGCAGGGACGGGAGACCCATGGGGAGGCCGGGGTGGAGGCAGTGCTCTCGGGGCTGGCCCTCGCCACGGAGCCGCACTTGTGGGCACCGCGATCCGGCCGTGAACCAGACGCTTCTCCGTCCCTTTAAAGGGCCAGTAGCCCAGCGTCCCGTCGGGCGGGTTCTCCCACGTGTGCCGATCCAGCCCCAGTGCGGGGTGTGAGGGGAGGCGTGTGTTTGGCCATCGGCTCCCCAGCCCCATCTGCAGCGTTGGTACGTTCCGAGCGGAGCGGGAGGGGACGAGTTGGCCGAGAGCGGGTGGAGGGAGGGGGCTGGGGGACGTGACCTGAGTGCACCCTCTGGCGCTGGGGGGGGTCCAGGCGCGCATGGGGGAGGGGCTTGTTGGTTTTTTTTTTTGCTCCCCCCTTCCCCCGCGTCCCGATTTTTCGCTTCTGTCATCTGGTCACCCTACCCCCACTGCAACTTGAGACCATTGCTCCTTGTTCTGTCATCTGGTACCACTGAGTACAGTCTAGATCCACCCTTTTTGGAACCCCCTTTCAGGTAGTTGAAAGCAGCTATCAAATCCCCCCTCATTCTTCTCTTCTGGAGACTAAACAATCCCAGTTCCCTCAGCCTCTCCTCATAAGCCACGTGCTCCAGCCCCCTAATCATTTTTGTTGGGGTAGTTGGGCAGTGAGGCCTCCACGCCCCCACCTGTGTGTTGGGGTGGCTGGCAGGGCCGGCTCCAGGCACCAGCTTGTCAAGCAGGTGCTTGGGGTGGCCGCTCCGGAGAGGGGCAGCACGTCCAGCTATTCAGTGGCAATTCAGCAGACGCCTCGGAGCGAAGGACCTCCCGCTGAATTGCCGCCGCAAATCGCGATCGCGGCTTTTTTTTTTTTTTTTTTTGGCTGCTTGGGGCGGCCAAAACCCTGGAGCCGTGTGCCATGATGGGAAACACCCCGGGGCTGGGCACTGTGGTTCCCTCCCTCCAGTGCTTGCCGGGTGGCTGCCCCCTTTGCTCTGCTCGCTCCTAATTCTGGGGTGGCTCATCTCTTTCTAGAGTTGCCAATTAATGGAAGAAAACAGAACATCCCTG
>NW_020686064.1:0-1144 GCF_002925995.2 Terrapene triunguis
CCCCCCTGGAGCTAACCCGGCTGCTCTGTGTTCCAGGTGCCGTGCCCTGGTACGGGGCGGAGGGTGCGGCTGTGCGGCAGTGGATGCAGGCAGGCCGGGCTCTGGCCCCTGATGCCTGCGTGCCCCCACCCTGCTATGAGGTGGTGAGGGCTGGGCTGGCCTTCCGGGAGCGGGAACGCTGTGGCTCCCTGCCTGACATTCGCTATGTCCTGCGCAAGGCCCTGCAGGTAACGGGGGGTGGGGGATTCCCTGGGGGGATTCCCCATCCTGCTCTGCCCCACCAGGATCTAACTGACCTGTCCATCCCCTTCCCAGGAGGCCGCGGGGCGGCTGGACAGCCCACTGTCCCTGTCTCCCAGGAGGCTGTGCGCGTGGGCAGGAGAGGCCTGGACCCCCCTGGAGTGCCTCCCTGCAGCCCCTGCAGGTGAGAGCCATGGGGTGCGGGTGGGGTGGACAGGGGGTACTGACGCCAGGCCCTCACCCCCACCCCTCTGCTCCCCAGAACCACTCTACTATGAGGTAGGGGATGGCAGTCCAGAACGGGCAGCAGCCGATGGCAACGCAGGCCGATGGGCTGAGGTAAGGGGGTGGGGCAGGACCCTGGGACAGCACCAGGGGGGCAGGTATCAGGAGGTCGGGATGAATGGGGTGCAGGCAGGGTCCAGGGGTGGGGGTGAGAATGGCTGGGTGGAAATCACAGGGTGGGCTCCAGCGCCCAGCTACCAGGGGTTGGTAAGTGCAGGGCGGAACGGCTGGGCACAGGCACCAGGGGCAGAGTGAGGGAATGAGGGGGTAAGGGCCAAGGAACAAGGTAGAGAGATGGGGAATGGGGCAGGATTCACTCCAGCCCCCCAGCCCCTTTCTCAGCAATGCCCCCTGCTTCCCCCCAGCCGGGCAGTGGGAGCCCAGTGCCAGGGCTGCAGGGCAAGGGGCAGCCCAGCCCCCTGGCGCGCCAGGCCAGAGCAGCCTCGGACAGCAGCTTGGAGGTGGACAGCAGCAGCCAGGAGGAGACAAGGGGCAGTGAGAGTGGCAGCCCAGGCTCCAGCACCACGGTATGTGGGTCTGTGCCCCCTGCCCTGCTCGCCTCAGCTCCCCCGGCATTTAACCCCTCTGCGTCTGCATCTCCCCGGCCTGCACCCCGGCA
>NW_020686064.1:1154-5212 GCF_002925995.2 Terrapene triunguis
TGCAGAATTTCCTTTCCCCCCGCAGAAATGGGCTGCTGGACCCGGTAGAGCCCAGCTCGTACATAGAAGACACTGCTGGGGGGATGGGGAGGGAGCTGGAGGGCTCCTGGCAGCTGCAGTTCCCAGCCTGCCCTGGGAGGAGAGGGCAGCGCACAGGAAACTCCGTGCAAGCCTGGAATGAGCATCAGGCTGTTTCTTCCCCTGGATCCCTGGGCTCTGGGGGTGGATGTCTGGGCAAGGTGGGCCCCCTGGCTGGACTCTGGGGGGGAGGGTACCTGGGCCGAGGGGGCTTGTGGCTGGGTTCTGCGGGAGAAGGGGTGCCGGTATCTGGGCCGGGGACCCTGCAGTTGGGCTTTGCGGGGAGGTGTTGTGGGTGTCTCGCCCCCCAGCTGGGCTCTGGGAGGGGGAAGGGGGCAGAGAAACAGGAACTGGGTTGTCAGAGGGGTTTCTTTAACTCTCTGCTCCTGGGGGGATTTTTGTGTGCGTCTGTATTGTTTCAGACGTACTTGCTGACAGGTATTTTGAAATAAATTACCAAAATAATTGAAACTGACATGATTATGTAGTGTTATTTTGACAAATAGAATTTGCAGAATTTTGCAGAATTTTAAATTTTTTGGTGCAGAATGCCCCCAGGGGTAGATAGTGCGGTGTGAGGGTCACTGCAAATGCTGGGTGAGGGGCATTAGTCTCTGCAGAGTGGACGAGTCTCAGTTGGGCATCTGTCTCAGTGAGACGCAGTGAACACAGCTCACAGGGTGAAACAGGAAGAATGCAGGCCCAGGTCGATGTTCAGTCTGAGGGGGCGGTGAAGCCACGTGGCTAACCTTGAAGGAAGTGTGAGACCCCTGGGGGGTCTGGCTCACTGAAGGGGTTCCTTCTAGACACAGTTCCAGAGCTGGGGCTGTAGCACTGATCCTGTGAGTCCGTGACAACAGTCAGGTGGAGGCAACACCAGGGCGTAGCTAAGAACCAGGCCGCTGAAACCCACTGCGGCCAGAGCAGAGGGACAGCGCCAGGTCAGAGCTCCTGTTGACGATTAGCTGCCCTTAGTGGTATGGCAACGCGTAAAACCCCCTTACACTCCTGGAGGCACCGCTGGGATTGTAAAGAGAAAAAAACAACTCCCTTTTATCCCGTGTGAGTCAGCATGGACAGAGGACAGGTCCCAGAGTGGTGTGACGGGGATGAAGTAGACCCACAACAGGCTGTGGTGGTGGGAGGCTTTGGCAGGGGTATCTCCAGAGTACAGATTGTACAGGCCATGGATACAGTAAAGGCCTCGGGCCAGGTCACCTTCTATGGTAGAAGCTATCGGGAGACAGAACAGAGATGGTATACCTCCAGGAGGTTCGATGTGCAGATGGGACCTGGAGACATAACTGTGAATGGCGAGGGAATGCAGTGGACTCTACAAGCTAGAACTATGCCCATGGGATGAGACATCTGACTTTCAAGGAGAAATTCAGCCTTTTCCCCAGAGAATGGGAAATAGGGAAGAAGATCTGAGGGCATTGTATAGTCCTGCCTCATCTTCTCACCCTTTGACAGAAGATCATTCCCCAGGCCACGGGACAAGTGGTAGGCCTGGAAGTTGGAACTAAGAACCTTTTCAGGGATAAAACCTACCCCTGCGCATGAAGAAGAATTTGAGACCTGGTTGGATCATGCTGGTCAGATGGAATAGGAATGGGCATGCGCCAAAAGCGAAAAAAGAAACTAGTGGAAAGTCTGCACGGACCTGCTGCTCAATCTAGATCATAGAATATCAGGGTTGGAAGGGACCTCAGGAGGTCATCTAGTCCAACCCCCTGCTCAGAGCAGGACCAATCCCCATACAGATTTTTGCCCCAGATCCCTGAATGGCCCCCTCAAGGATTGAACTCACAACCCTGGGTTTAGCAGGCCAATGCTCAAACCACAAATCTGTCAGGGCACTCAGGGCCAGTAGCCCAGAGGCAACTGCAGCTGAATCAGAGCTTCCAAAGAAGAGAGGTAAAGTGGAGAGGATGTTATATTAAAATTTCAGACCACCCATCAGGAACCTGGAGAGAAGCTATCTCAGTATCTGGCAGAGGTGGAACAACTCCTGCAGAGGGTCCATTATAAGAAGGGAATTGCAGGGAGTGATTTGGATTGCCTCAGACTGGAGCAAGTGTGAAATGGTGCGAGACATGCTGGATTGATGCTCTTCTAGTTGCGATTAAAAGACAGAAAGGGAAATTCCCCATCTTTTGCTACACTGCCCAGAGAGGTCAGGGAATGGGAAACTCAGGATTCTAAAGATAACCCTTCCCCGATGGACTGAAATGTGTGGACTTTGGAAGCTGCTTAGTATAACATCCCTCCTGAAAGTGACCATAGGATGAAACAGCTAGGTGAATTGCGAGAGAAAGTAGTCCTGACAGTGAAACAGCACTCTGTAGTGCAGGGGTAGGCAACCTATGACACGCGTGCCGAAGGCGGCACGTGAGCTGATTTTCAGTGGCACTCACACTGCCCGGGTCCTGGCCACCGGTCCGGGGGGGGGCTCTGCATTTTAATTTAATTTTAAATGAAGCTTCTTCAACATTTTAAAACCCTTATTTACTTTACATACAACAATAGTTTAGTTCTATATTATAGACATATAGAAAGAGACCTTCTAAAAATGTTAAAATGTATGACTTGCACGCGAAACCTTAAATCAGAGTGAATAAATGAAGACTCGGCACATCACTTCTGAAAGGTTGCCGACCCCTGGTCTAGTGTCTCCCCAACAAATGACAAGAGGTCAAGTATTTGTCCCCCAGAGCAAATGCAAGATGGACTGCTGGACTAAAGAGGCAGGGGTCAAGAAAGTCATAAGGCCTGGTGGAATCCTTGCCTCTTGGAGCCCATGCCTTTCTGTTGTTGATGTAGAGAGTTGAGGAACAATTTAAAGCCCTCTATGCCAGTAAGACAGCGGGAAAAAGAGCGATCCGATAAGGACTCACCCTGGGTCCCGTAGTCACCTTCGCTCCCCCAACTCAAAGATGTGAAGGCTTAGGCTTTGCCTCCAGCTACGCCAGGCTTGGCTGTAGGACTGTGGACCAAAGTCTGAGGTTGGAGTGGCTATTGAGGGAATAGCATGTACAGCTGTTCTTCATAGTGGCTCTCAGCTCATTATCGTCTCTGAACACTTTTACTGGCAACATCTGCCCCATCTGCCCCTAACGGGGTTGGCCTGTATGGGGGTCAGGAGATGACCAGTGCCCATATCTGTGAAATATGCTAGTGAAGTTACAATTCCCAAAGGATGTGGTTGGAGTTGAGAGAGACACTCTTGCTTTGATCTGTCTCCACCAGATAGCCAAACCTGGCGCCTTGTATTGTAGGAACACATGCAGCCATGGCCGGAGCTTTGGCCCAGCTATGCCAAGAGTTTGCTGGACCTAAATATACACAAAGCCTGAAGCTCCATGCGCTGTGTTTGGAAGCATACCAAGCTAAAGAAGGAGAGCGAGACCAGTGTGGACTCAGAGGACCGGTGAGAATGGTGAAACTAGGATATGGGACTCCAGTTACCATTCCTGCTAGGATGGAATTGCTCAAGTGGATCAGAAGGCCACTGTCACGGAGTGTGGGGGTGTCACGGAGTGTGGGGGAGACAAGGCCCTGCACCCCCGGCTTCCTGCGATTCACCATGACTCTCAGCCAGCCAGTAACACAGAAGGTTTATTTAGACGACAGGAACACAGTCCAAGTCAGGTCTTGCAGGTACAGACAACAGGACCCCCTCAGTTTGGTCCATTTAGGGGCCCCAGGGACACCAGAGCCCCGTTGGGAAGCCCAAGCCCCGTCTGGGCTCCCCTCCATTTCCCCAGCCAGCTCCAAACTGAAACTCCCTCCAGCGTCTCCCTCAGCCTCCCTCCGGCTCCTCCCACAGCCTTTGTCCAGTTTCCCGGGCAGAGGTGTCACCTGGCCTCCAACCCCCCTTCCTAGGTTCTCATGTTACATGCTCAGGTATCCTCCCTCAAGGCCAGTCTCCCATCCCCCAATGCAGACTGTCCCAGCAAAACTCCCCTGCAACCTTCCCA
>NW_020686065.1:0-3057 GCF_002925995.2 Terrapene triunguis
ATGCATATCTTATCTCTCCTTGCCTGAAGGCAGAGGTGTTAAGTCTTTTTTAACAAGGGGCTTTGTTAAGAGAAGGGTTCAAAGTGAGTAGGCTTTGACTGGTAAAGGCAATTTACAAGCTGAATTGTTTTTTTTTCTTTTTACATCCTCGGAAGTAGCTAGTTAGAAAGTCTCTGTTAACTCAGCAGCACTCAGCAGGAACCTGAGCTAAGTGCATCCCAGTTTCAGTCGACTGCAGAGGGGTGTGACCCAGCACAAGAAAACAGGAAAATGACTACCAAAGAAGTAGCTAACAAAATAGAACTGGCCAAACTAGAAGCAGAAGAAAATGAAAGAAAACATCAGAGACTGCTTCAAATTAAAAAACTTGAGACAGAGCAGAAAGAAAGAGAAGAGAAAGCCAAAGAGGAGGCCCACAAGAGAGAGATGGAGCTGGAAAAAGCCAAAGAGGAGGCCCAAGAGAAAGCCAAAGAGGAGGCCCACAAGAGAAAGATGGAGCTGGAAAAAGCCAAAGAGGAGGTGAGAGAAAAAGAAAGGAAGCATGAACTGGAAGTAGCAAGTGCTAAGCAGGATGCATCAGACCATCCTAACAACTCCTCTCCAGGTACCACTTCCCATCCCAGGAAATTCCCCACCTACAAGGCAGGCGATGATACTGAGGCCTTCTTAGAAAATTTTGAAAGGGCCTGCCTTGGATACAGCATCACTCGAACCCAGTACATGGTAGAGCTGAGGCCGCAGCTCAGTGGACCCTTAGCAGAGGTGGCGGCTGAAATGCCTAAGGAACACATGAACAGTTATGAACTTTTTAAAAACAAGGCCAGACTCAGAATGGGGCTAACACCCGAGCATGCCCGTCGGCGGTTCAGAGCCCTAAGGTGGAAACCAGATGTGTCATTTACCCGGCATGCCTACCACATTGACAAAAATTGTGATGCCTGGGTATCAGGAGCAAATGTTAAATCTCTGGAAGATCTGCTTTCCCTAGTAAAAATGGAGCAGTTTTTAGAGGGTGTTCCTGAGGAAATAGAAAGGTACATCCTAGATAGGAAGCCCAAAACTGTAACCGAGGCGGGGGAGATTGGAGCCAAATGGGTGGAGGTGACAGAAAAGAAAAAAGCTAGTAGCAGTTGGAGCGAATATCAGAAGGGGCAAGCCGAAACAAAACCTTATCACCGGGGACAACTCAAGGCCCCACCCACATCCCAAGGGAAACCCCAGACGCCTTCTCACCCCACCCCACCAGTCTTCACCAACCAACATCGCCCCGGTGATACCTTAGCAGGGCGATGTTTCAAATGTAATGAACTGGGGCATATAAAGGCTCACTGCCCCAAGAACCCCAACCAATTACAGTTCATTACACCCCAATCACACCAAAGATCCCCAGACCCAGATGCCTCTCTCATACCCTCGGAGCGAAGGGAAACCTTGAGAGTGGGCGGAAAGAAGGTTATCGCTTGGAGGGACACTGGGGCACAAGTGTCAACTATCCACCAATCCCTAGTGGACCCCAAACTCATCAACCCGGAGGCTACAGTGACAATTCAACCCCTCGTGTCACAGTCTGTAACCTTGCCTACAGCCAAGTTGCATGTCCAGTACAAGGGCTGGTCAGGAATGTGGACTTTTGCAGTCTATGACAATTATCCCATCCCCATGCTGCTGGGGGAAGACTTGGCCAACCATGTAAAGCTAGCCAAGAGGGTGGGAATAGTCACCCACAGCCAGGCTAAGCAAGCTTTCACCCCCATCCCTGTTCCTGAGCCGTCCACCAGGGCCCCATCTGTGTTACCGGAGACCCAAACACAGGTGGTGGAACCGGATCCCCTGCCAACGTCTGCAACAGCCGTAGTGGATCCAATCCCAGAGACCCAGCCAAACCCAGTCCCAGAACCGGAACTGGCAACGCAACCAGCACCAGAACCATTGCCAGCACTGAGTCCAGCGCTTGCAAACCCGTCTACAACTCCAATGCCAGAGGGCACCAGCGAGCCTGAACTGGTGGAAGCAGCAGATAACACTACCCAAGAGGCTCAGCCAGAGCCTGAAATACCACATAGTGCACCAGCGGACAGCGGTTCACAGTCAATGGAAACAGCCCCAGCACCTGCATCGCTTCCAGAGGGACCAAGCCCCAGTCCACAGTCCAAGGAGGAACTGATGTCTCCAGCATCAAGGGAACAGTTCCAGGCCGAGCAGGAAGCAGATGACAGCCTTCAGAAAGCTTGGGCGGCGGCACGGAGCACCCCACCGCCTCTCAGCTCTTCTAACCGATCCCGGTTTGTTGTAGAAAAAGGACTTTTATACAAGGAGACTCTTTCTGGTGGGCACCAGGAAGACTGGCATCCTCAAAGACAGTTGGTAGTTCCCACTAAGTATCGGGTAAGGCTCTTGAGCTTAGCCCATGATCATCCCAGTGGCCATTCTGGGGTGAACAGAACCAAAGACCGGTTGGGGAAGTCCTTCCACTGGGAGGGAATGGGCAAGGACGTTGCTAATTATGTCCGGTCTTGTGAGGTGTGCCAACGAGTGGGAAAGCCCCAAGACCAGGTTAAAGCCCCTCTCCAGCCACTACCCATAATTGAGGTCCCATTTCAGCGAGTAGCTGTGGATATTCTGGGTCCTTTCCCAAAGAAGACACCCAGAGGAAAGCAGTACGTACTGACTTTCATGGATTTTGCTACCCGATGGCCGGAAGCTGTACCCTTAAGCAACACCAGGGCTAAAAGTGTGAGCCAGGCATTAGCAGACATTTTTGCCAAGGTAGGGTGGTCCTCCGACATCCTTACAGATTCGGGAACTAATTTCCTGGCAGGGAACATGAAAAACCTGTGGGAAGCTCATGGGGTGAATCACTTGGTTGCCACCCCTCATCACCATCAAACCAATGGTCTGGTGGAGAGGTTTAATGGAACTTTGGGGGCCATGATACGTAAATTCGTAAATGAACACTCCAATGATTGGGACCTAGTGTTGCAGCAGTTGCTTTTTGCCTACAGGGCTGTACCACATCCCAGTTTAGGGTTTTCACCATTTGAACTTGTGTATGGCCGC
>NW_020686066.1:0-5237 GCF_002925995.2 Terrapene triunguis
AACCCCTGTTGCTTTGCCTCGGGCACCTCTGTGCCAGCAACAGTTTTTGGCGCCCAACGTGGGGCTCGAGGCTGAAATTTAGCCTTGCCCGGATCCCTCCTGGAGGCCGACGGACTACGGCGACGACCGACGCCCAGCGCGCACCGGTGACTTCATCGGGGGCCTCAGCGGAGACGTGGTTTGGTCGACCCCGGAGGGCACAACGGTGCAACGCACTTGAGTAGTGGAGAAGCAGCTGTGGCCGCGGGCGACGGTGGGGAACCGGTCCTGTGGATAAGGTAGGAACAGTCCAGTGGGGACTTTATCTGTCTTGACCTGGGGACGCCCAGTGTCTACCTGTTTTGACTTGGGGACGCCCAGAGTCTCCCTAATATGGGGCAGGGACAGAGTACGGCAGGCAGGGGAAGGTGTACACCCTTGGAATGCATTCTGGTGAACTGGAAAGTGTTTGGATCGGATCCGTTGATTAAAAGTAAACTGAAAAGATTCTGTACAGTAGACTGGCCTCAATATCAGCTAGAGGACCAGGAAAGGTGGCCACCGGAGGGATCACTCAATTATAATACGATCCTTCAATTGCTTTTGTTTTGTCAGCGTACGGGTAAATGGAATGAACATATGTATGTACAGTTGTTTATGTTGTTAAGAAATAGGTCAGATCTTTTGCAAAGGTGTAATTTGACTCCGACAGGTTCGGTAGTAACTACTATTAGTCCCCAGAACCCTCCTCCGGTTATGATGGCAGGTCCGGTGTCCCCTTCGGCTCCAACACCCCCACCATATAAAGACAGGGTCTCTCAGGTCCCAGAGATTGCCCACTCGGTGGGATTCTATCCATTGATTACTGAGACTAGGATAGCCCGTACTGGAACAGACAATCTCCCAGCCACTACTATGCAGGTTTACACCCATGTGCCTTTTAACGCAGTGGACCTGGCAGCTTTTAAGGCACAGGCAGGGGAATTCTCTATGAACCCAAGCAAGTTTATCTCAGCCTTTGAAGGGTGTCTGGCTAGCTGTAAACCTGACTGGGATGACTGTAATGTCCTTATGAGAACCCTGTTGTCTGAAGTGGAGCGGAATCAGGTTACAGCTAAGGCTAAGGAGAAGGAAGACAGAGAAGGCATTTAAGGTTTAAAAGGGAAAACTATTGGACACCAGAGGTTGTACAGAGAGGAATCCTCAGAAGTGAGTGTGCTCATCCTGGTTTGTTGCTTCAAAGCTCTGTACAGAAGTTATGTTACTGGAAAGGTGTATGAGTGAAGAGTGGAAGGTTCTTTTGGAAGTTAGAAGAAGCCGAGAAAGGGAGAAGAGGAAAAAGCACGGAATGAGTTAACTGAGAGGAAAATACAGCTGGCCTCAGTCCAAGGTCAGTGTTCGCTGCCAAGACTTTGCTGACAACCAAGAGGAAGGGGGGCCTGAATGTGCCCAAGCAACTGAGATCAGCAAAATACTGCAAGGCAGAATGAGGACAACAGAAGGGTTAAAAGGCAGTTAGTTTTGTTGAACAGTATTGGCCCAGGGATTTAAAAATTCCCCCACTTTGTTCGGCCAGGCTTTGGCCAGAGACTTGGAGGAGTGGGACAATGAAGACAGGGTCCTCCTCCTGCAATATGTGGATGACTTGTTGATTGCTGCTGTGGGTCTAATCCCTTGTCTTAAAGCCACTGTGAGCCTCCTGAACTTTGTTGGACTCAGAGGATATCGAGTAGCACAGAGTAAGGCTCAGATTGCTCTCCCAGAAGTACGGTATTTAGGATTTTACATCAGGCAGGGGGAACGTCAGCTTTCAAGTGAAAGAAAGGAAGCTATCTGTCAAATTCCTATTCCAAGCAATCGTAAACAACTCAGGGCGTTTCTGGGCATGGCAGGCTTCTGCAGAATATGGATCCCAGAGTTTGGACTGTGGGCTAAACCCTTGTATGAATGCGTTAAGGGAGCGGATCATGACCCCTTTCACTGGTCCCCAGAAGCGGACAGGGCATTTAAAATCTTAAAAAGGAAACTAATGGAAGCTCCAGCTCTAGGCCTGCCGGACCTAGTTAAGCCATTCCAACTGTATGTGCATGAACGGAGAGGGGTGGCCCTGGGAGTGCTTACCCAGCTATTAGGTGCCTGGAAGCGTCCTGTGGCGTATTTCTCTAAACAACTGGATCAAGTTTCAAAGGGATGGCCAGCCTGTTTGAGGGCGGTCGCAGCAACTGCCCTAGTGCTTGGGGAGGCTGAGAAATTGACACTGGGAGGAGTTGTGCAAGTGTATACTCCCCATATGGTTCAAGCCCTGCTGGATACTAAGGGTGGTCTCTGGCTTACACAGGCTCGGGTTGCTCGGTATCAAGCAAAACTGTTAGAAAATCCTGAAGTTACTCTACAGACCTGTCCCTCCCTTAACCCAGCCACCCTGTTACCGGAGACAGAGGAGCAGGAACATGACTGTCTGGAAATCATAAATGTCCAATACTCCAGCCGCCCAGACTTAAAAGATCAACCCCTCCCTAATGCTGATTATGAGTGGTATACTGACGGCAGCAGTACAGTTGTAAACGGACAGAGGAGGGCAGGCTATGCTATTGTATCTCTCCATAAGACTGTGGAAGCAGAGGGTTTACCTGCTAGGACATCAGCTCAGCTGGCTGAATTGGTAGCCTTAACCCGTGCACTTGAACTGTCAAAAGGAAAAAAGGTTAACATTTTTACTGATTCCAGATATGCCTTTGGAATACTACACGCCCATGCCGGTCTGTGGAAGGAAAGAGGAATGTTGACAGCCCAAGGTTCTCCGGTTAAACATGGGCCTCAAATTCTCCGGCTTTTAGAAGCGGTACAGCTCCCCTCAGAAGTAGCAGTGATACACTGCAAGGCTCATCAAAGAGAAGATCAAGATGTGGCTAAGGGTAATGCCAGGGCGGACAGAGAGGCCAAGCGAGCTGCTACCCTGGAACCACAGGAAGCTAAAGATGCCCATATGCATGCCCTCATCCCATCAGTGGGGGAGCTCCCGACCCCTCAGTACTCTCACGAAGAGAGGAACCTGGCCAACACACTTAGGCTCCGGGAAAAGGAGGGATGGCTCCACTCCACGGAAGGAAAAATCCTCCTACCAAGGAATCTAATACGGCCAGTACTACAGAAACTACATCAGTCTACCCACGCAGGTAGAGAAGCTCTTTCCCAGCTTATGAATAAATACTTTCTAACCTCTGGACTTAGGCCTCTGGCCTCCCAGGTGCAGGCTGAATGTTTAGTCTGCCAAAAGAACAACCCTCGACCTGGAGTGTCAGTGCCACCAGCCACTCTGGAACCTACCCCAGGCCCAGGACTAGTTTGGCAAATAGATTTTACTGAGTTCCCCCGGACCCAAGGATTCAGATACCTTCTCGTTTTAGTGGATCGATTCAGTGGATGGCCTGAAGCCTTCCCATGTCGTAACAACACTGCCAAAACGGTGGCTCTCAAGTTTGTCAAGGAAATCATTCCTCGCTTTGGACTCCCCCAGTGGATGGAATCTGACAACGGAACACACTTCACATCCCAAGTTGTTCAGAAGATATCGGATGCCCTGCAAATCCCCTGGAAGCTCCACACTCCATGGCGACTGCAGGCCAGTGGGGTAGTGGAACGCACAAATCAGACACTTAAGCGGCACCTCTCAAAGGTCTGCCAAGAGGCTTCCCTTAAGTGGCCTGATGCTCTACCCCTTGTTTTGCTCCGCATTCGCGCTCTCCCAAAGGGCAGGTTAGGGCTCAGTCCCTTCGAGATTATGTTTGGAAGGGCATGGCCTATGAACGGTACACCGGTTCTGGCAGGGGAGTGGGAGGTAGGCTGTGGTTTCTTATCTCAGTACATGTGCTCTCTGTCTGCTGTTCTTTGTTCTCTCCACAGGTACACCAAAGATTTGCAGCCTCTCCCGCTGGATGCCCCGATCCACTCCTTGCAGCCAGGTGACTACGTACTCGTTCGGACCTGGAAGGACGAGCCTCTCCAAGAGAAGTGGAAGGGACCCCACACCGTCCTGCTGGTCTCCCATACAGCAGCAAAGGTCGAAGGACATAAGAACTGGATTCATCACTCTCGCCTGAAAGCAGTGCCTGCTCCTGAACGGTGGACCGTCCAGCCTGCAGAGAAGACTGCCAGCGAAGACCTGGGACTTAAGCTGTTATTCAAAAGACAATAAGGCCTGCTGGGAATGCCCTGTGATCTCTTTGGACAGTCACAGCGCACTCCCCGCGAGAACTCTGAGCGTTGGTTGTGTTTGTTTTCACAGGACCGGCCTAACCTGGTGGCCTGGTCCCTTTTGCTTTTAGTCTGCCTGCTATTGGTAATTGTTATTTTGTGGGTATTTGGGGAATTGTAATTGTCAGGCCCTAGGGTCACCTGCCCAGCATGAGTTCAGGTCCAGGGTCTGCCACAGTGGTACTCTTTGCCATAGGGACACTCCTCTCGTTACCTCCTTTTTCCCCCCGATCACATGCGGGATGGAAAGAAATCCCTACTAACTTGGAAACAAACACATATGAGTCCTTGAAGGTTTGCTTTGCCCAAGAATTTAACCTCTCTAACTGCTGGGTATGCTCCCAAGTCTCGGCATACCCTCTCATTGAGGACCCCAGCTTCATAGCACTCAATCATATCTTGTCCACAGAATATGAGAAAACTCAGCCAAAAGCTTGTTGAGTATTCTCAAAGGAGGGAGTTGTTGACATCACCAGACATCACCATCACCCCAGGTGACTCAGGAGGGTGGAAAATCACAAGTGTCAATGAAGCCTTCCTGCACTAGGCCTGAACCAAACTCCTTCCATGTTTAAACTCTAATCGACCTCAAAAGCCAGGTGCAAGTGAAATGTGTAAGCAGCTTGATATCAGTGGTAAACCCCCCTTTGCAGTATAATGAGGCCTGCATACCTCTGGCCGAAGGAAAGATAATAAATCAAAGGAAAGGGACAAGATAGTAGTTCAAGAAGTTACTAACGAGCTGAACTTATAGCTGCCAACATAAACTAACTGCTTAAATGTAATTGCTATTTGCTTAGTAATTGTTACCAGGGATGGGATGGGTAGAGAGAGAGGAATGGGGGGGAGGGAAGGGAGGGGTAGCGGGGGACGGGGCGGGGAGGCTTGACTGTAAAGGTATAAAGGAAAAAAAACTGTTTCTGTTAGTGTGCTCGATTTGAGACATGCCAGTCTCCTTGCACCGCTTTGAGATCTCAAATAAACTTTGTTTGCTTCTCCACCTG
>NW_020686067.1:0-4458 GCF_002925995.2 Terrapene triunguis
CACACCCCCAACGCAAAATTGATGCAGGAAGGGATGACACAAACATCACTGACTGCATCCCAAGAGCTCCCCATCCTTGGGTCTGTCTCACTACCGCTAGTATTGGGTTAGAAGTTATACCAGTGTATAACAGAAATGGTTTATCAAAGTCATGTTCAATAACATGATTGAACCTCTTTACAAACTCAAGGTAAAACTTAGTTAGAACAATAGTGGAGTGGATCTGCTCTTGCAGCACGGTTCCTGAATGTCTCATGTGATTTTGCCAAGAGCTAAAGAAAACAGCTACTTTATTCATACAAGCTCTGGCAAATATTTGGAACCCAATTAACATCAAGTTAATGTAGATATTAAGGTTGTTTACAGTACAGGAATCTTGGCCTTTAGCCATGAAAGCAATATGGTAGTGTGCCTCGGTTTCCCTTTTTATACAGCACATTAGGTCTGGAATGTCTTTTCCCCTGTGAAAAGTTCCAATACTGTTTACAGGCATTAACTGTGAAACACCAGTATAACAAGGCCTTTTAACATAAAGTGTGTTCTCATGTATTCCTTTTAACCTGTTCAATGGATTTTCCAAAAGATTAGGCACATTGTACATTTTTACAGTTTGTGGTAATAGCAACACATTTGTTACAAAAATTACCATTAGCAATAATAACAAATTCATTGCAAGTGTCCATCTACAATCATGTTTGTCATGCCACAGCTTTGGCTCAATACCATTGGAATTTGGGCATTTTAGGGTTAACCTGTGGCTTCCCTTTGCAAAATTCAGTTTTCTCTTTCCTCCTTGTCCTGCAGGATCAAACCCTGATTTCTCTTGCTTAACAGAATTGACTGGCTGATTGGGTGGGCTCTCTGTGCTAACAGCTATTAGCAAGTCCTTCCTCTCCCAGCCAGGCAAGTAATTTGCATTACCACAGACAGGAGCCAGTCCACCAGTTTTCATATCCTTAACTGCTATCATTTCCAAGGCTGGACTCTGTCTTAAAGAGATACCACACAAATCCAAAGAGTCTGAGGGTGAGAGTTTGCTTGCTCTCCCCTGCATCCTCAAGCATTCGGCCATAAAACTGTTCTGCTTTGAAACACCAGTAACCAAATCTGTCCTCAGACCCTGAAGCACAGACTGCTCACTTAACGAATTAGCATGGAGACAGTCCTGTCCCAACACCATTGTCTTCCCAACAAGCTGGCCACACACAGCCACTTGGTTATAGGGCTGCTCCACTTTCTTAACAGCTCTTACTTCATCTGAGACCTTCTCAAAGCTACCCACACTGGATCTTTCAAAAGGAAAGTCAGTGGATCCATTCACAACAGAAAATTTCTGGCTGTTAGGAACTGAAACTTCCTTGATTAAATCACTCTCACACCCTTCAGTTGCAGTGAACTGCTTGCACAGATTACCATGAGGAGTCCTTTCCCCAGGAGCTTTTCTAAGCAGCAAATCACCCCTCACAGAAATTCTGTCCTTACCCTTTTCACCTAGGGCTTGCTTTAAAGGAACACTTTTCTGAGCAACAACAGACTCTGTCTGGGTCTTATTTACATTTAGGATCACCTTTGGCCCATCAGGCAGATTTCTACACAATCCCCTTTCAGGCAAACCCATAGACTCATTAGATGAAAGGTCAGAAGCATTCTTCTTTCCTTTGCCACACACAAGCTTAGGAATTTTGTCCTTTTTGCTACAAGTTGTTAAACTGTCCGTAGGTACCACAACCAAATTACCTTTCTGCTCTCCTTGTACCCTGGCGAGGGTATCACCCTGATTAGACAGAGTTGTTACCCCCTTCTCCAACCACACATGAGCAACAGGCAAGATACAAGCACCAGAATTGTCTGGTCTCTGGGATTCTGCTAAGACACTAACTGGATGCAACCTAGTTACAGTGCCATTCTCCCCAGCAGACACAAACTTAGGACCATTCCCTTCCTGGGCTTTAGTTGAATCCAGAACCAAATCTGAGATAACTGAATTACTCTCAACCATCACAGGCTGAAAGGCACCTTCTGTCTGCTCCACAGACAAAAAAGAGTTGGAGACACATTTTCCTTTACTAGACACACAGTTTGGGATTTCATTTCCCTTGTCCCAGCACACCGGGCTGTTCACAGACAACTGCTTGGAGACTGGGGTAGCTTCCTCCATAGGCAAGTCAATACCCCTGACAGACACAGGCACATTTCCTTCACTGTCACTATTCTTCACACAGGAAACCGGTAAGGTATGGGGACACTCATCTTCCACTCTCCTTGCCTTCCCAAACTGCTGACTAGATAAAGCCATCAGCTCACAAGACTGCCTAGGCTCCAAAATCTCCTTGTTCCCCTCTCCCTTCGCTTGATCTAATTCCAGATTTACTTCTGAGACATTAGATAGACATTCAGAAACTTCATTCATAGCCAAACAGCTACTTTCCAAAGACAAACTTTTGGAGAAACCCTCCATAGGCACAACCTTAGGATCAATCCTCTCCTGTGCCTGGTTTGTGTTAACTTGACTGACCATAGCTTTACTATCATTTCCAATCATAATATCCTTAGGGAGTGTGTCTTTTACTCCCACAACCATGGTGCCCTCAAATCCCTTCCATTTCAAGTGGATTTTAGCCAAAGGCACCGTGACAAAATACTCAGAAAAGGCTACAACAGTCACATCCTCACCTGGCAAATAATCTTCCTCCCTGACAAGACTTGCTTTAACCAAAGTGATATCTGCTGCGGTGTCCCTCCATGCCATACACCTGACTCCATTCACTTCTGCACTGCTAATAAACTCTGCATTATTTCCCCCATATTTAGCTTTAATGTGAGTTTTAAGGTCAAATTCTTCAGAGACCACAGAAACAGCATTTGCACACAGGGCACCAATGCTGGGCTCTGTGTAGCTTGCCTGTGAGTTTACAACAACAGGGTTAGCATTGGACGTGGCATCTGGGGTTGCTGGTTTTGGGCTGCCCTTCAGTGTCGGGCAGTCTGGTCTCATGTGGCCCAGCATACCACAGTGATAGCATGTAACCTGTTCCGTCCTGGGATGTGAGTTTCTACCCTCCGGGCCCCCTTGAACTCCTTTAGAAGCGTCAGGTTTACTTTTAAATCCTTCCCTCCTCTTGAACTGGGGAGAATGGTGATTAGTTTTCCCCGGGGTTTTACACCCTTCTCGAGCCCTGTTTTGGGTATGGGCATCCGCAATCTCTGCTGCCCGTAGGACTGACTCAGGGTCCCTATCACACACAGCTGCTCTCACATTGTCAGGCACAATGTCTAAGAACTGTTCCAAAGTTATTAAATCCAGCAGTTTTTCAAAACTCCCATGCGCCTTGGCTCCCATAACCCACTTTTTAACAAAACCCATCAGCTTATGAGCACATTCTACAAAAGTACAATCATTAGACATCTTAAACTTTCTAAACTTAACTCTGTAAGATTCAGGAGTAACCTTGAACCGCCTTAACACAGAATCCTTAAACCGCTCATAATCCAAGGCTTCTTGTTCCCCCAATTCATTAAATACCTCCCTGGCTTTTCCAGTCAGTCTGGTCAGCAGGACAGGCATTCGCTGACCCTCGGGGATCTGGTACAGATTGCAGAGGCGTTCAAAGGTAGACAAAAACTCCTCTATATCCTCAGTATCGTTGTAAATGGGACACATCCTTTCCCAGTTTTTCTCATGGCGGGGGGGAAGTGGAGTACCAGGTGGGGATGACTTTCTCCGCTCTTCCATTACTTGGAGCTGAAGTCTGGCCGTCTCCTGTTCCATCCTGCGAGTCTCCTGCTCAGCAGCTAGCAGCTCTAGACGCCCCTTACGAGCTCTCTCTTCTCTCTCATCAGCCTCCTTCTTTCTTTGATCGGCTTCTTTCTCTCTCTCTCTTTCTAATTCTGCTATTTTTTGCTTCTCCAGCAATCGAAGATCTGCTAGCTTCTGTTCATGCTCAAATTGCAGTTTACTTGTCACCTTTTGCATCCTAATTTTTTCTGCATCTTCTGTAGCCTCAGGTAAGGGCTGTGCTCTTGCCCCCTGATCACTGGCCATTAACAGATTTCTCAGTTCTTCCTTTGTAGCTTTCTTTCTAAAGCTTATCTTCTTTTCTGAACACAAATTTTCCAGGGCTTTTTTGCCCAGTCCCTCATATGCTCTTTGCTCAGCCATTGCAGCAGCTCTTTAACCAACAAAACTCTCAATCCCAAAATTCAAATTTGGATAGCGTGGGGTTCTGACCCAAAGCTTAATTGACCTGGTTCTGTGGATCCAAGCACGACTACGCCACTGGGACGATGCGGTTCTGGCGGAACCCAACTGAGAGTGCCAACTCAGGACAAATTGCTCTAATAGGGCAGTTACAGCCCAAGGCTGGGGTTTTTTCCACCTCTAAGGCAAACCAAACCAGCCAGACTAGGAGGGCTTCGGTCTCACCCCACTGGCTAACCGCAAGTCTCACAAGCAATCTC
>NW_020686068.1:0-7023 GCF_002925995.2 Terrapene triunguis
AAAAAACTTCAGAAACAGACTTCAAAGAGAAACAGCAGAACTAAAATTCATTTGCAAATTTAACACCATTAATCTGGGCTTGAATAGGGACTGGGAGTGGCTGGCTCGCTACAGAAGCAGCTTTTCCTCTCCTGGAATTGACACGTCCTCGTCTATTATTGGGAGTGGACTACATCCACCCTGATTGAATTGGCCCTGTCAACACTGGTTCTCCACTTGCGAAGTAACTCCCTTCTCGCCATGTGTCAGTATATAATGCCTGCATCTGTAACTTTCACTCTATGCATCTGAAGAAGTGAGGTTTTTACCCACGAAAGCTTATGCCCAAATAAATCTGTTAGTCTTTAAGGTGCCACCAGACTCCTTGTTGTTTTTGTAGATACAGACTAACACGGCTACCCGCTGATACTTGATTAGCATCATAAGAATTTTGGCAGGTAGCAAGTGGAATTCAGTTGAACTGAATTTGGGATTGAAAAAAGTGTAATAGTGCAGAAAGAAAGACAGTAATGACTATCATCATATGAAAAGGTACAGTAAGTTTCCCTCAATTCTTAATGAATCAGTGCTACTGCATTAACACTGCGCAGCATTTGCCATGTTTACTTTGCGTCACACTTTAAAATGAAAACAGAAATTAGATAGCTGAAACATGAAAAATAAATATTTGGATTTTTATGTAAAATTAAAGTGTAATCAAGTTTGGCATTGCAAATTTAAAACCCTCTGAGAGAAGTTGCAATAGGGCTGACTGATATATTTCATGAAGGAAGAGGAATTTATTCTTTTGAGTGTAATATATGCAACATATGCATGCGCATTCCATGAGAACCAAGGCATTCTAACAAACTTACAGGTCCAATTTCAATGGAACCCATTCAAAGTCTGTGGAGGGTACAGTTTAGTCAGCGAGAAAAAACAACACATAAATATCAATCATACTCATTCACCACCCATGCCAAAGAATACAGTAAGATCTCTATCTTATTAGTTACATTGTGCCAATAAACAGATATCATAGGCTTTTCTTTCCTCTGACTGCCTATATTGTTTTTTATGGTACATAATCCTCTTCCTGCTCCTGGATTCAGGAAGGTATATAAGCACAGGAGTTCCAATTAAGTCAATGGGACTACTCATGGGCTTAAAGTTAGACACATACTTAAGTATCTTGCTGAACCAATGCTGAATCAAGGCCTTTGTTCTCGTTCTTCCACTCTTGGCTTCATGCCTTCCTCCATTCTGCCATAAGTTTGAAAAATTCCTTAATTCTTCTACTTCAACTCCCTCCTAACCTAATGTTTTATGAGTTTTATGACCTTTCTACACCTTCCTTTACCTTTCCACACCTTCCTGTGTTTAGTCTATATTATATTTTTATCTGTTCTCTGAAGGGTAGCATTGTATAACCCACTTTACATTCATTTTTGTACAGATGTTAATTACAACACAGTTGAAAGCAGTGCAGAATTGTCCCCATATCTTTTCCACATGCAATACATTGTTGAGTATATTTACTGGCAATATAATAAAGAATAGTAGACCAAATCCTGAGGACATTTCTCAGTTTTTACTTCGTTTTGTTTGTAGTAGCAGCAGGCCTAGAATTTGACCCAGTGGAAGAAGTAAATGTGGAGGAGTGTTGAAGGTCTTGATTTTGCAAGCTGTAATCATATTGAGCAGTACCTTACTCCACAGGTAGTTTAATTGAAATCACTGGGACTATTGTGGATTAACAAACCACCCAACAAGAGTAAGAGTGGCAGAATCTGACCCTCAGACTGTGGCTAAAATGTCCTGTTGCTACAAAATTTTCACACTGTGAAGATTTAGAAAGCTTTCTAAATTTTTGCACAATGCCTCTGATTGCTGGAGAGTATTCACAAAATCCCTTTATCACAGAGGCAGAAAATCTTAATTCAGGTTATTTTAAAACTCATTAATTTGCAATGGTGTGATGGGTCAAATTCAGAGAATGCAAATGGGGGTTGTTAAATCAATATAAATCAGATGGAGCAATTTGCAAACTGAAGATGCAGATGAGCGGGGTTGTGGCAGAGAAAGCAACGAACAGGTGGGTGAAGGAAGGAAGCGTATAGATTCTTCTGCAAAAAGGCTCTGCCAGGCTTCAGGAAAAAAAGGGGCAGGATTTGCTCCTGGGGACTTAAATCAGAAACGTCCAGTGCTATAAACAAAATGATAGAGAATATTTTAATTTGCAATTTCTACCAGAACTGAATTCCTCAGTAACTTTTAGACTAAAAGCTGCATATCACACTACTTGAGCCATCCAGTGCCCAGCCTATCCAAAAGAGAAATTACAGAATATTCTAGCAATTCTGCACTCTGAATAATTACTTGTAATGTCTGAAATGATATACATTTTTCTAAACCAGACCCTTTGGAGACTATTTGGTTTTAGACATGGAGAGTAATTTTATATTATTAGTGCTCTTTAAATGTTTATAAAAGCCCTTTGAATTTGGAAATGATTAGTAGCCTGAGAACATGCAATTTAAAATGATGTATCTTTAAATTATTAGGAGTAAAACTATTTGGAGGCAATTAGGTGTTCTGGGCTTCAGAGGAAAAACTATTAAGCAAACGTGAAATTTGGCATGCCTCAAAATGATTATATATCTTTACATTCACTCTGTGAATATTCAATTTTAAAAGTCTCTGTTAATGCATAGGGAGTAATAAATTGACTCTTCTGATGGAGAGACAACCAAAACAGAAAAAGAAGCAAAATTAATACTATCCCCAAAACTCGAATCCAGTGCCCTGCAGGACCAAGTACACCTAGCCCATCCCTGACAGGAGTGTTTGTCCAACCTGATCTTAAAATCCCCAATATTGGAGGTTTCCACAACCTCCTTGGAAAGTGTATTCCAGAGCTTAACTACCCTTATAGTTAGAAAGTTTTTCCTAATATCTAACCTAAATCACTCTTGCTGCAGATTAAGCCCTTTACTTCTTGTCCTACCTTCAGTGGATATGGAGAACAATTGATCACCATCCTCTTTATGACAGCTCTTAACATATTTGAAAAGTATTTTCAGGTCCCCCCTGTCAATCTTCTTTTCTCAAGACTAAACATATCCAGTTGTTTTTTGTGTGTTTGTTTGTTTTTTTAAAACATTTCCTAGTTGGTCATATTTCCTAAATCCTTTATCATTTTTGTTGCTCTCTTATTGACTCCAATTTGTCCATCTCTTTCCTCAAGTGTGGTGCCCAGAACTGGACACAGTATTCCAACTGAGGTCAGACCAGTGTCAAGTAGAGTGGGACAATTACTTCCCATGTCTTACATATGACATTCATTTTAATACACTCCAGAATGACATTAGACTTTTTCACAACTGCATCACATTGTAGCCTTATATTCAATTTGTGATCCATTATAACCGCAAATCCTTTTCAGCAGTGCTACCATCTAGTCAGCTATTCCCCATTTTGAAGTTTTGCTTTGAATTTGATATTTGCCAAAAGTAAAAATATAAAGCCAGATGGGAAAAACATAATTTTCAATTTTTTTAAAGGCTATCACAAACAAATTTGATAAAAAAAAACATTAAAATGCAAAGGAAGATAATCTGAGTCCCTCTCTTTAATGAAGCAGAGATAAATTACATGAGATGAACATTACATTTTTAAAGGAACATAAAACAACAAAATTCAGACTTCGTTGTTTTTTTTTTATAAAATTCAAGTTTGCTAATATATTAAGTCACTCTACACTTTACAAACCCAGACACTCAAATTCAGAGTCTGTAATATTAAAATCTATTTGAAGCTCTAGATCTATTAAAAAGAGAGTCAGATTGGTCTCTCCATGCATGATCTACTCAGTCCTACACCAGGATCAGCTGACTCATTGGCAACCCCATGGAGGGTTTTATGTGCTTTCAGGGTCCACATGGAGAAGAAGAATTCAGAGACTGTGCAGGAAGGGCTGCGAACAGCAGTATTTTCTCCTTATCAGCCTTACACAGATAAAGAGGAGGTTATACAACTTCAGGCTGTAGTAATAGATAACATTAATATGAACGGTTTTAACTGTTAATGTTAACCTTAACTGTTGAAGTTGATTTTCAATAACTCTTGGAATATTAGGGAAGTTCCAGAAGACTTGAAGAAATCTAATATAGAACTATTATTTTAAAAGGGTAAATGGGACTACATTGGTAATTATAGGTCTGTCAGCCTGACATCGATCCCCAGCAAAATAACAGAATGGCAATTGTGGAACACAACAACAAATTAAAGGAAGATAATATAATTAATGCCAAACAATGTGGGTTTATGGTAAATAGAGCCTGTCAAAATAACTTGGTATCTTTTGTTGATGAGATTACAAGTTTGGTTGATAAAGGTAATTTTGTTGATGCAACAGACTTTTCCAAGGAATTTGACTTGGATACCACACAATATTTTTTTAAAGAAACTAGAATGTTAAATAATATGGCACACGTGAAATAGATTAAAAACTGGCTACCTGATGGGTCTCAAAATGTAAGTGTAAACAGGGAGTCATTACCCAGTGATACGTATCAAGAGGTGTCCCACAGGCATCAGTTCTCAGCCATATATCATTTAACATTTTTATCAAAGACTGACAATAAAACATAAAACCATCCCTGAGAAAGTTTGCAGATAACTGGGGGTATGTTAAATAGTGAAGAGCACACGTCACTGATGCAGGGTGTCCCGGGTTGCTTGGTAAGGTGGGCATAAGCAAGTAATATGCATTTTAATAGGGCCAAATATAAAATTATACATCTATGAACAAAGGATACAGTCCATTCTTGCAGGATGGGGGTGCTAACCTGGGAAGCAGTGACTGAAAAAGATTTGGGGTCATGATGGATAATCAACTGAACATGAGCTTCCAGTGCAATGCTGCGGCAAAAAAAGAATAATGAAATCCTAGGATGCATAAACACAGGAATATTGAATAGGAAGATTATTTTACCTCTGCATTTGGCAAAGGTGTAACTACTACTAGAATACTGTGCCAGTTCTGTGTCCACAATTCAGGAAAGATGTTGAAAAAATTGGAAAGGGTTCAAAGAAGAGCCACAAGAACAATTACAGAATTGGAAAATAAGCCTTATAGTGACAGACTCAAAGATCTCAATCTATTTAGCTCAGCAAAGAGAATGTTAATGGGTGACTCTATAACGGTGTATAAATACCTACATGGGGAACAAATATTTCTTCAGTCTATCAGACAACGATATAACAAGATTCAATGATTGGAAGTTGAAGCTAGACAAATTCAGACTGGAAACAAAGCACAAATTTTTAATGCGAGGGTAATTGTTGGAACAGTTTACCAAGGATTGTGGTCGATTCTCCATCACTGACTATATGATCACAGTGCCCTCTGTCCTCACAACCTATGAATCTATTAACTCTTCCAGGCTGTATTAACTCTTCAACAGAGCGATTCATACTGGGGAACCATTATTTAAGGGGACCCTGGAACAGACAGCTATACAGATACAAGAACTATTGCAGAGCTGACAGACCACTTGGCTCACACAGATCTAGGAAGCCTTGTCTCCTTACAACCACTCCCTCTCTTGCCTGCTAAAGCTAAACTATCCTGTTAAGCCTTTAAATCAATGTAGATGGTCAGCACCTTGGGGCAATTTTTTTCTTTTTAAGTGTTTGTGCTGCACTCATTACAAACAGGGTTCTATTCCCAATTGTTAATAATAAGCCATTTTCTAGGGGCTGAACCTCTACTCATTTCACAGACAAACCCTGCCTTCCTTCCCCAAAATGATTTGAAGCAAAACTGTTCTAGGAGATCCTTACAAACATTTCCTCCCCAGATCCACATCTCATTTTTATTTTCATGGGAAGGACTGTTCTTTGATCTGAATTTGCAATGTAAAAGTAGGTTCATTCTACAGTTGTCTTCAAATTATTCTGAGACAAAGCAAGATTTAATTCCTTTAAAATATCATTTTAAATGGTAACTTATGTGATTTACTGGAGCACTAAAGTAAAAGGTAACTTTGTTATTCAATTACATTTTAAATGACTGTAAAAAGAACAAACCAATCAACTAAATTTGTCTGTTGCATGCTTTTACTTTTAAGAGGGATAGAAAGCTATGAAAGGGAAATAAAAGTTACAGACAAGTAGATTCATTCTTTTATCCTGAACTCTGTAATTCAAAATGTAAAACAAACAAGAACACCATTCATGAGCAAAACCAGCCAATGTATCTAGGATCTTCAGTCAATCAGCACAGGCAATGCAAATTAATTAATCAATCCTATACCCAGAGTTATGCTGATATCATTAAATAAAGTTGATACAAAGAGCAGTAAATGATGCAGAGGTATAGTGACTTGTCTTACATCAATAACTGAACAGAAAATCCCTATCAGAGGGGTAGCCGTGTTAGTCTGAATCTGTAAAACGCAACAGAGGGTCCTGTGGCACCTTTAAGACTAACAGAAGTATTGGGAGCATAAGCTTTCGTGGGTAAGAACCTCACTTCTTCAGATGCAAGTAATGGAAATTTCCAGAGGCAGGTAAAAATCAGTATGGAGATAACGAGGTTAGTGCAATCAAGGAGGGTGAGGTGCTCTGCTAGCAGTTGAGGTGTGAACACCAAGGGAGGAGAAACTGCTTCTGTAGTTGGATAGCCATTCACAGTCTTTGTTTAATCCTGATCCTTCCATTACTTGCATCTGAAGAAGTGAGGTTCTTACCCACGAAAGCTTATGCTCCCAATACTTCTGTTAGTCTTAAAAGTGCCACAGGACCCTCTGTTGCCTTTTAGAAAATCCCTATGTTTACAAAGGGCCTGAATCTGCCAACTTTTTTCATCCTGAATAGTATCTTAGTCCACAGAGAGTCCCACTGAAATCTTATGAGGTAAAGGTGCCAAAATTGGGCCCAAATGTATAAGGGTTTGTCTAGATTATGGAAATTTACACCATTATAACTCCATTTGATAGATACACCATTGAAAACCCCTGCTTTTTATGCACTGTCCTA
>NW_020686069.1:0-3329 GCF_002925995.2 Terrapene triunguis
CCAGGGGCACTGCAGGGAGGGCTCTATCCCCGTGGGTGCCAGGGGCACTGCAGGGAGGGCTCTATTCCCGTGGGGTGCCAGGGGCACTGCAGGGAGGGCTCTATCCCCGTGGGTGCCAGCTCCCCCAGGACTCTGCCCCTCACCCCTCCAGCTCTAACAGGGGAAGGGGAGCCATGTGGCCCATGCCAGGCCCAGCCTCCAGCCCTGGCACTGGCCACATCACTGGATCTGAAAGCAGCAGCCTAGGTTCTGTCTGTTTTACCTTTGGACTCCAGACCAAGGCAGGGGCTCCCTGGGCACTGGAACCCTGTGGTTACCCCACAGAGCATGCCAGCCTCCCTGCCCCTGCCAACAGGCCCCAAGCTCTGAAGCCCCTAGGGAGGGCAGGGGTCCCCCTGGGCTGAGACGCTTTGCTTGGAGACACGGCCCGTGAGATGCGTCTGTTCCCTGACTGCAGAAGCCTGATTCGGGGACCCGGGTTTCCAGTGGGATTGTGGGAATGCTGCAATTCTGCATGCCAAGCTAGCTTGTACTGACGGCTCAGGGCCAGACCAACACCCGGCACGACGGGGCCCTGTGACGGCTGCAGGCCAGCCCAACACCTGGCACGACGGGGCCCCGTGACGGCTCAGGGCTGGCCCCATACCCGGCACAACGGGGCCCTGTGACTGCTCTGGCCCCATACCCAGCACGACGGGGCCCTGTGATGGCTCAGGGTTGGCCCCATACCCGGCACGACGGGGCCCTGTGACGGCTGCAGGCCAGCCCAACACCTGGCACGACGGGGCCCCGTGACGGCTCAGGGCTGGCCCCATACTCGGCACAACGGGGCCCTGTGATGGCTCAGGGCTGGCCCAACACCCGGCACAACGGGGCCCTGTGACGGCTCAGGGCTGGCCCCATACCCGGCACGACGGGGCCCTGTGACGGCTCAGGGCTGGCCCCATACCCGGCACGACAGGGGCCTGTGACGGCTCAGGGCCGGCCCAACACCCGGCACGACGGGGCCCTGTGACGGCTCAGGGCCAGCCCAACACCCGGCACGACAGGGGTCTGTGACGGCTCAGGGCCGGCCCAACACCCGGTGCAGCCTTGATTGAGATGCTAAGTGAGACCAGGATTCTGCTATACTGGCTCAAAGCTGCACCTGGACGGCTCCTGCTCCCTCTGCCCAGGCTGCTCTCAGGCAGCGAAGCGGGAGGCTCAGGAACACGCCCAGAGAGGCTCAGTGCAGAGCCAAGCGGATGTTCACAGAAAGCCGCTGCTGCACCTGCCCAGCCCCACTGCTGGCGGCGAGGATGGCGCTGTGCTGGAAACACCAGCCCAGCAGGACTGGGGCTCCGGGAGGGTCCCCGCCGAGCAATGAGTCAGCCCCCAGAGAGGTGTCTCCTGGCCCATTCCCTGCTGCCGCCCCATGGAAGGTCAGCCACCGGAGGAGCAAACGGCCCTTACCTTCCTGGCCAGAGTGTTGGAGGTGCTCCAGCAGGTCACACCCAAAGACCCGGTCCTTGGCTGCTCCTTTGCGTTTCACCTTCTGCCGGGCTTTCATGGCGAGAGACATGGGGATGGTTGGACCAGCCCAGGGGCTTCCAGGCTCTAACGCACAAGCCCCAGCCCTTCCCGCTGGGACCACCTGGCCCACATGGGGGCTGGGCGGGCCGGTGAGGAAATCCTCAGCCCACGGCCCCTTTGATGTCTGCCATTCACCGAGCGGCCCCGGGGAGGTGTCTCTTCCTCAAATCCACCCCATAGTCGCCTCTACAGCATCAACCTCTGGCTGCCGAAATCTTCGCTTGGGCTGGATCCAAACGAGAAATCAGTCCAGAGAGAGTCTGTGGCCTGGGAACGAAGCCCTGAAAGCTCAGCCCCAGGGTGTGGGGAGCCCCCGGCCGGGCGGCTCAGCAGCGGAAGCAGCACCCAAGAGAGGAAGCTGCCGAGGCCCAGGCCTGACGTAAAACGCGTTGCACCGTTGCACTCCTGTTCGCTGTCAGGGCTGGGGATCGGCACCCGGCAGGAAGTGAGTTCTGCTGCCTCCAAGCTAACTTCCTGCCCAAGCATCTTCAAGAAACCACAGGGTGCAAAACAAATACCACACACACACAGATCCACCCCGCCGGGGTCGCACGCACACCCATGGACGGGAATCCAAAGCCGGCACACATGGATTCACACCTACGGCCTGTCAGCCTCAGACACACGGAGTCACTCACCAACGCATTGGCTCCCATGCACACATGGACTCACACATACATGGACACACACACACACACACCATGGAATGGGATCCAAATCCAACACATGCAGACACACACACGGCCACACACACGAACACCTACAGAGAGTCACACACGCACACCTTGGAAATAGATCCAAATCTAACACACACACACGAGTCACAAACACAAGGGATCCAAATCCAGCAGACACACACAGTCACATACACACCCCTTGGAAAGGGATCCAAATCCAACACACACGGAGACCCACACACCCAAGTTTTGACGTTGAGTGGTGTCTTCTCACCTTCTTCTCCCTCGATACCAGTCCTGTGGTCTTAGACTCTTGCCAACCCTTCGTTAGCTTGGGAGAGAGCGGTGCTACTACAGGCCACCTCCCTGGATGGAGCCCCCCCCGGTTCACTTCCCCATCCGAACTGGGAATGGCGCAATCCCTGCGTGTACCAATAGGGGCGCCCTTAGGAACCAGTCTTCGTGTGGGTCAGCAGGCCGCGGTGCTGGGTGCTGTCAGAGTGGAGACCCCAAGCACTCTTCACAGGCAGGAGAGCATCCCTCAGCCCAGGCAGGGTTACTGCCCGGTGGGAGGGGAGTTTAAAGGCCAGCAAGGCCCGTGCTAGTGAAAGGCAGGTAGAAATGCATTGTAAAGGGCTAGCAGCCTGCCGCACGGCGCGCCAGGGAGCGATTTGTCATCGCTTTAGCTCTCATGCAAGTTTAACAAACTCCCTTGGAGTGAGGGTGGGAACAGCAGGTTTCGGCACACGCCCGCCCGCCCCCACCACGGCCGTCCCTGAGCTCCAAGGCAGGAGCCAAGGGAGGCTGGCCCAGATCCCAGCTCTCAAGAGTTTCCTCAGTTCCCTTTATAGAGCTGAGGGGCTCCCACCGTCTGTGTCGCGGCTCAGTCCTTCAGCGCCAGCCTCCCCCTCGGCCCCTAGCCACAGATGCTGCACACCGGGAAGATGCTGCATGACGCAGGACAGGGATCGGCTCTTCCAACAGCATCGACTTGGGCTTGGAAGGAAACATTTCCATTGGCCCTGAGACTTTGACACACACTGATACACATACACAGATACTCATATACTAATACACACC
>NW_020686069.1:3339-3581 GCF_002925995.2 Terrapene triunguis
CATACACAGATACTCATATACTAATACACACCCACACACATACACACGGATACACACACACTGATACACATACATAGCTACACATATACAGATACACACACACACACGGATACACAGACACACACACTGATACACATATACAGATACTCATCATATACAGATACACACTGATACACACACACAGATACTCTCATATACAGACACACAGTCACAGGTACTCGTATACAGATACACACACACAC
>NW_020686069.1:3591-9831 GCF_002925995.2 Terrapene triunguis
GATACATACACACACACAGATACTCATCATATACAGATACACACACAGATACTCATCATATACAGATACTCACACTGCTACACACAGATACACACTCACACATTGATACACATTCACATACATCATATACAGCTACACACACACTGCTACACACACACACAGACTTTGACACCCACCCACACCTGCATCCACACCTCAGAGTGGTTGTGTTAGCAGCTGACAGGTTGGGCTCACTTGGGCTTTATCATCTAGCCCTGCAGGCGTGGCCACCTTGAATTCCCTGTGAAGACAATCCCAGACGCACTCCCAGACGCAATCGCAAGTCCATGGGTCCAGATCTAATGCATCCAAGGGTGCCGAGGGAGTTGGCTGATGTGATTGCAGAGCCATTGGCCATTATCTTTAAAATTCGTGGTGATTGGGGGAGGACCCAGACGATTTGAAAAAGGCAAATGTAGTGCCCATCTTTATAAAAGGGAAGAAAGAGAACCCGGGGAACTACAGACCGGTCAGCCTCACTTCAGTCCCTGGCAAAATCAGGGAGCAGGTCCTCAAGGAATCCATTTTGAAGCACTTGGAGGAGAGGAAGGTGATCAGGAACAGTCAACATGGGCAAGTCATGCCTGACCAACCCAATTGTCTTCTCTGATGAGATGACTGGCTCTGTGGATATGGGGAAAGGGGTGGATGTGATATATCTTGACTTTAGCAAAGCTTTTGATACGAACAAGGAGTCCGGTGGCACCTTAAAAACTAAGATTTATTTGGGCATAAGCTTTCATGGGTAAAAAACCTCACTTCTTCAGATGCATGGAGTGAAAGTTACGGTCTCCCACAGTATTCTTGCCAGCAAATTAAAGACGTATGGATTGGATGAATGGCCTATAAAATGGATAGAAAGCTGGCTAGATTGTCGGCCTCAACGGGTAGTGATCAACGGCTCAATGTCTAGTTGGCAGACTGTATCAAGCGGAGTGCCCCAGGGTCGGTCCTGGGGCTGGTTTTGTTCAACATCTTTATTAATGATCTGGATGATGGGATGAATTGCACAATCAGCAAGTTTGCAGATGACACTAAACTGGGGGGAGAGGTAGATATGCTGTAGGGTAGGGATAGGGTCCAGAGTGACCTAGACAAATTGGAGGATTGGGCCAAAAGAAATCTGATGAGCTTCAACAAGGACAAGTGCAGAGTCCTGCACTTCGGAAGGAAGAATCCCATGCACTGCTACTGACTGGGGGCTAAGCAGCAATTCTGCAGAAAAGGACCTGGGGATTACAGTGGACGAGAAGCTGGATATGAGTCAGCAGTATGCCCTTGTTGCCAAGAAGGCCGACGGCATATTGAGCTGTATTAGTAGGAGCATTGCCAGCAGATCGAGGGAAGTGATTATTCCCCTCTATTCGGTACTGGTGAGGCCACACCTGGAATATTGCGTCCAGTTTTGGTCCCCCCACTACAGAAGGGATTTGGACAAATTGGAGGGAGTCCAGCAGAGGGCAACGGAAATGATTAGGGGGCTGGGGCACACGACTTATGAGGAGAGGCTGAGGGAACTGGGGTTATTTAGTCTGCAGAAGAGAAGAATGAGGGGGGATTTGATAACAGCCTTCAACTACCTGAAGGGGGGTTCCAAGGAGGATGGAGCTTGGCTGTTCTCAGTGGTGGCAGATGACAGAACAAGGAGCAATGGTCTCAAGTTGCAATGAGGGAGGTCTAGGTTGGATATTAGGAAACACTATTTCACTAGGGGTGGTGGTGAAGCACTGGAATGGGTTACCTCATGAGGTGGTGGAATCTCCATCCTTATAGGTTTTTAAGGCCCGGCTTGACAAAGCCCTGGCTGGGATGATTTAGTTGGTGTTGGTCCTGCTTTGAGCAGGGGATTGGACTAGATGACTTCCTGAGGTCTCTTCCAACCGTAATATTCTATGATTCTAACAAAACTTCACACGTAAAACATACAAGTGTGCACACACACATTCACATGCAATCACATGCATGCAAACACACAAACTCACATCTGCATGCATAAATCATGCATGTAAATGCAATCACACACATGTAAACACACAATCACAAGTGCATGCATGTACAATCACATGTATATGACCATGTAACTATATGTACACATGCACAAGTCACAGGTCTCTCTCGCTCCCTCTCACAGTCTCACACAACCCTGCCATGGGCACCAAACCCAGTCACTGCCCATGTGGGTGAAAGCCAAGTGCTAGTATTCATTCCTTTTCTCCGCTCCAGCTCCGGGCCATTTGCTCTGAGGTTCTCTGGTCTCCGCCCTGCCTGTTTGGCTGCTTCAGCCAGGCCAGGAGCCCCCAAGGAGACAAGCAAAAGGGACTAACCCAGAAGTCCCAGGGTGCCAAATGGGGAATTTATTTACGAAACCAGCAGTGCATATAACAAAAAAGAACGCGCATATACATCTATATACACATAGATAGGGAGCTCTATGTACACACACATTTACAGAACATGGAATCCCCTCCGCTAACTCCAGAGACTACCCCCAAACCCCTCGGAATCAAAAATGCAACACAATCAAACCATCCCTGCCCCTCTGACATCGACTTGGGCTTGTGCCCAGCATAGCTCTCGGGAGATGGGTATTTCCTTCCCCGCCAAACCTGGCAAAACCATGCTCAGAGAGATGGATGCTGGCAGCCAGCCTGTTTGTCTGTGCGTCTCTGCTGCTGGTGGCTTTGGAGACACTACTCCAAATTGCACCTTTGGGATTTTTTTAAAACCTGATTTCCTTTCCTTTCCCAAGACAGTTTGAAGGTAAGAACCAGTCTCATGCTTTGGGGCGCCAGATGGCAGGGGTCCGGGGGCATGGCAAAGCCAACTACTAGCACCAGGGCTTGCCTTTAGCTGAAGGATCAGGTATTGGCCATTGGTGGAAGTGGGATGCGGGACATGGAGTCTGCGCCAATAGTCCCAGAAGTCAATGGAAAGACGCCCACTGACTTTGGTGGGCTTTGGATTGGGATCTAGACGAACCCGTGGTCTGGTCCAATCTCACAGGGGGTGAGGAGACCGGATGAGACGGGCCAGGCGTCTGAGCCAAGGCAGCAAACCCTCTGTTTCTACAGCGTGGAAAAGCCCCATCCCCACTCCTCCACTTGCCCATCTCTCTCAGCTCCCCCAGGGCATGCCCTCTTCCCGCTGGCCAGGCAGATAGGGAGCATTACCTGCGTACTGAGCAGGGCTTTCTTGGAGCCCTAACTCCACCCCTGCTGAAGCCAGCAAGGGTTTTACCTCGGAGCCGGGTTAGGCCGACGCTCATTGCTTTCGACCCCACCACCCTGGGTCTTTCTTGCCCTGAGAGTGGCCCATGGAGGGGCAGCAAAACATAGAAATAAACCATACATAAAAACGTTATAAATATTGCCACCAGGGGGCAGCAGCATTCCACACCAGGCCAGACTCGGCCTGGAGTATCCTTGGTCTGATTCCCGGTACCCACCCCCAGGGACCAGGATCCAAATCCGTCCCCGGCGCCCTTCCATGGACTTCACGCTGCGGGAGGTTCCACCCGGCCTGACGCTAAGCCCAGCCACTCCTCCGGGCCACCTGTGCTCTCCCGTTAGGGTGACCAGAGGTCCCGATTTTATAGGGACAGTCCCGATTTTGGGGTCTTTTTCTTATACAGGCTCCTATTACCCCCCACTCCCGTCCCGATTTTTCACACTTGCTGTCTGGTCACCCTATCTCCCGCTGTTGGGGACGGGGTCTGCTCGGGAGGGGCCCTCCCCAAAATATTGGACGTGGGACGAAGAGGACGCAGAGCCTGATCCAAAGCCCGGGGGTGGGCGGGGGGCTCCGGTTGGTCCTTCTGTGGAGGCTCCTGTGCAGAGCTGCAGCATCAGCGTGGGGATGAACCAGCCTCTTTGCCAATGACCAGATCATCAGGGGGGAGAGGTTTGCCACTGACTCCGAGGGGAGCAGGGTGGGGCCACCTTGGGGGAACCGTGGCCCAGCATCTGCTGAAGGGTCACCGAACCGTCGTTCTGTTAAGGAATTAGACAAATGGCCCAACTTCCCCCACCTTACAAAAACTTCCCCCCCTGGTGAGTGTTGGGCCTGCAAACAGGCCCCTACCCCAGCAGGAACGAGGCCATTGCTGGGCAGGGACAGCCGTTGGGCTTCAACCCCAGCTGCTCTGCCAAAGCCAGCACCCTGCGTGGGCACAGAGGAGAGCGGGACCGGCGGGCGCGATGATCTGGTGTGGACCAGGGCTGGGAGAATGCACTGGGCTTGGGTTCAAACCTGCTGGGGTCCCACTGGGGCTCAGCCTGTTTGTACTCTGCCAAGGAGAGAAACCCCAGGGAAAGACTCAAACGCAGCCCAGCTGTGTAACCCAGCAGGTGTCACCCACACCCAGCTGCTGGGCCCAGCCATGCAGCACCTGATGCTGCTCAGGGGCCTTCGCCTTTCGGTTCACACTCGGCCTGTTAGCTCTGCAGGTCCCCAGTTCAATCCCTGCTCCCGACCGCGCGGGCACACAGGGTGAGGCTTGGCTTTGGGGGGTTGGGGCCCCTTTCACTAGAAACCCAAGGGTTTAAAATACTTGTGCATTACACTGAGGTGGGGGAAGGGGAAGCCCCATGGCTTTAAACAACCAGGAAAAAAACCTTTGGTGAACTCGAACCCTCTCAAAGTATTTGGAGACTCTCAGAGCCCCGCTCCCCCCACCAGGATCCCAGGACCAGAGGAATTTTACCTCCATTAAACCACGCAGGGTGAGCACCCCTGAACCCCGGCTGGGCCCAGATTAGCTCCTGGGACCGGGCCCAGTGGCGCTGGTGAGGCCAGGGGGGCAGCCCTCTCCAGTGTTCTCAGCAGCCCCATCTGTAGCTGTGGGACCCAGGCAGGGAGCTAGAGGGCCAAAAGAACCACAGGGGCTGTCTGTGTCCCTCAGTCTTGGTCCAGACCCTCCCACACCCCAGTGTTCATCGCACCCCTGCCTTGCCAAGATGCTGAGCCCCATGGGGCGGGCTGTGTGCATGGGGTTGAGGCAGGCGCTGGGGTTCCTCTTGCCCAGCAGGTGGCGCCGATTCCCCCTCCCCCAAATGCCCCTGCTGGGGTGTCTCCATGGTCACTTGCCCTTGACGCCAGTCCGCCCGCGGCCATTGGTGGGCACCGCAGAGCACGGAGACATCCCAGGAATGGCACAGGAAGCCGGGGGCTCTCCGGGAAGCAGCGTGGGGCGGCCTGTCCCCAGGGTCGCCCAGAGGACAGACTCGGCAGAGGGCTGGGGTCCCACCCTCGCACCGTGCTGGGGGCACGGCTCCGAGTGCCGCCTGGGCCAGATGCAATGGCTCTGACAGCGCCCCCTACAGGAGGCAGCGTCAAGTGCCCTCTCCACCTCTGATCCCACAGTTGTTACCCCCAGTCGGGATGTAGGCAGCCCCCCGAGCCGTCAGAGCCGATCCTGGCTAGTCCTGCCTCTGGGGATAGAGAGGACAGGGCAGGCAGGTACCATATCCTCCAGCCCCACTGCGGCGAGGGTCGGAGGGAGGAGCTGACTTGTGAGCAGCATGGGGCCCTCGGGGCCAGCCAGGAAACATCCCATGCAGAGAAGCTAGGAGGCTGTTGCATGAAGCAAGGACCAATGGGGGGGCAGGGGACCCCCCATTGGCCAGGAGCCCTTTTGCCCCACAGTGAACCTGATCCGCCCTCCCCAGAAATCCAGAGCCGGGGCAGGCTGTCTGTACAAGGGCTCAGTAGGTCAGTCGCAGCGGGAGGGGCTGGCAGGCTGCAGGGGGCATCCGTGTGTCCAGGGCCCAGCCCTGCGCGGCACCAGGCCAGTCCGTGCCTGTGGCCCTGGGCTCACACCAGGTGGCCCCGCCCGTTGATGTAGATGCCGTTGCTGGTGGGCTTGGCCCGCAGCGTGCCGTTCTCCTGCACAAAGTGGGTCATGGCCGCCTTGATGGTGTTCTCCTCCCGCTCCTCCTCCTCCTGTTCCTCCTCCCTCTCTTTCTCCTTCTCCTCCTTCTCCTCCTCCGGGGCGGGCGCTGGGGCCGGGGGCTGCTCCGTCTGCGTCTCAATCTCCCGCACAGTCGACAGGGTGGAGTAGCTGCGCCCCTCTGCCTCCTCGCTCTGAGTCGGGGGAGACAACGGCTGAGCTAGGGGGAGGGGGTCCCCTTCCCGGAACACCTCCTCCCACCCTCACCCTCTGGCGGCTCGCTAATCCCTGCCAGGGCCGGTGCAAGGAAGTTT